>NC_092052.1:77089099-77222916 GCF_003086295.3 Arachis hypogaea
AGCCTGCTGAAGATGAGCATACGGCTCACCTTAGTGTCCTCGTCGGGATAGCATCATTTAAAGAACGAGGTCAGCAAGTCGTAAAAAAATCGGAAGAAAATCGTAGGAGCCTGCCGAAGATGTGGCCATTACGGCTAGCCTTTAGGTGTCCTCGGGGTAGCGTCATTTAAAGAACGAGGGTCAGCACGATGTAAAAAAAACCAGAAAAAAAAATCGGAGGAGCCTGCCGAAGAAGATGCCATTACGGCTCGCCTTTAGGTGTCCTCCTCGGCATAGCGTCAATTAAAGGACGAGGGTCAGCAGAACGTAAAAAAAACCAACAAAAAAATCCCGGAGGAGCCTGCCGAAGATGAGGTCATTACCGCCTTTAGGTGTCCATCTCGGGAGAGCGTCATTTAAAGAACGATGGTCGGCATGACGTAAAAAAAAACCGGAGGAGCCTGCCGAAGATGAGGCCATTACGGCTCCCCTATAGGTGTTCTTCTCGGGATAGCGTGATTTAAAGAGCGAGGGTCAGCACGTAGTAAAAAAAAAACTGGAGGAGCTTGCCAAAGATGAGGCCATTACGGCTTGCCTTTAGGTGTCCTCCTTGGGATAGTGTCATTTAAAGAACGAGGGTCAGCACGTCATAAAAAAAATGGAAAAAAAAAACCGGAGGAGCCTGCCAAAGATGAGGCCATTACGGCTTGCCTTTTGGTGTCCTCCTAGGGATAGCGTCATTTAAAGAACGAGGGTCAGCACATAGTAAAAAAAAACGGAGGAGCCTGCCGAAAATGAGGCCATTACGTCTCGCCTTTAGGTGTCTTCATCAGGATAGTGTTATTTAAGGAACGAGGGTCAGCACGACGTAAAAAATATCGGAAAAAAAAACCAAAAGAGCCTGCCGAAGATGAGTCCCATTACGGCTCGCCTTTAGGTGTCCTCCTCGGGATAACGTCATTTAAATAACGAGGGTCAGCACGATGAAAAAAAATGGAAAAAAAAAACTGGAGGAGCCTGCCGAAGATGAGGCCATTATGGCTCGCCTTTAGGTGTCCACCTCGGGATAGCGTCATTTAAAGAGCGAGGATCAGCACGACGTTAAAAAGAAAACCAAAAAAAAAAAAAAACCGAAGGAGCCTGCCGAATATGAGTCCATTACGACTTGCCTTTAGGAGTCCTCCTTAGGATAACGTCATTTAAAGAACGAGGGTCTACACGACGTAAAAAAACTCGGAAAAAAAAAACCGGAGTAGCTTGCCCAAGATGAGGCCATTACGGCTCGCCTTTAGGTGTCCTCCTCGGGATAGCGTCATTTAAAGAATGACGGTCAGCACGTAGTGAAAAAAAAACCGGAGGAGCCTACCGAAGATGAGGCCATTACGGCTCGCCTTTAGGTGTCCTCCTCGGGATAGCGTCATTTAAAGAACGAGGCTCAGCACGATGTAAAAAAAAAACAAAAAAAAAAAACCGGAGGAGCCTGCCGAAGATGAGGCCATTACGGCTCGCCTTTAGGTGTCCTCCTCGGGATCGCGTCATTTAAAGAACGAGGGTCTGCACGACGTAAAAAAAATTGGAAAAAAAAACCAGTGGAGCCTGCCGAAGATGAGGCCATTACAGCTCGCCTTTAGGTGTCCTCCTCGTGATAACGTCATTTAAAGAACGAGGGTCAGCACGATGTAAAAAAACAGAAAAAAAAACCGTAGGTGCTTGCCGAAGATGAGGCCATTACGGTTCGCCTTTAGGTGTCCTCCTCGGGATAGCGTCATTTAAAGAACGAGGGTCTGCACGACGTAAAAAAAATTGGAAAAAAAAACCAGAGGAGCCTGCCGAAGATGAGACCATTACAGCTCGCCTTTAGGTGTCCTCCTCGGGATAACGTCATTTAAAGAACGAGGGTCAGCACGATGTAAAAAAACAGAAAAAAAAACCGTAGGTGCTTGCCGAAGATGAGGCCATTACGGTTCGCCTTTAGGTGTCCTCCTCGGGATAGCGTCATTTAAAGAACGAGGGTCTGCACGACGTAAAAAAAATCGGAAAAAAAAACCGGAGGAGCCTGCCGAAGATAAGGCCATTACGGCTCGCCATTAGGTGTCCTCCTCGGGTTAGCGTCATTTAAAGTATGAGGGTCAGCACGATGTAAAAAAAAAACAGAAAAAAAAACCGGAAGTGCCTGCCGAAGATGAGGCCATTACGGCTCGCCTTTAGGTGTCCTCCTCGGGATAGCGTCATTTAAAGAACGAGGGTCAGCACGACGTTAAAAAAATCGAAAAAAAAAACTGAAGGAGCCTGCCGAAGATGAGGCCATTACGACTCGCCTTTAGGTGTCCTCCTTAGGATAGCGTCATTTAAAGAACGATGGTCAGCACGACGTAAAAAAAACCGGAAAAAAACCGGAGGAGCCTGCTGAAGATGAGGCCATTACGGCTCGCCTTTAGGTGTCCATCCCGGGACAGCGTCATTTAAAGAACGATGGTCAGCACGACGTAAAAAAAACCGGTGGAGCCTGCCGAAGATGAGGCCATTACGGCTTCCCTTTAGGTGTCCTCTTCGAGATAGCGTCATTTAAAGAACAAGGGTCAGCAAGACGTAAAAAAACCATAAAAAAAAACCGGAGGAGCCTGCTGAAGATGAGGCCATTACGGCTCGCCTTTAGGTGTCCTCCTCGGGATAGCGTCATTTAAAGAGCGAGGGGTAGCATGACGTAAAAAAAATGAAAAAAAACCGGAGGAGCCTGCTGAAGATGAGGCCATTACGGCTCGCCTCTAGGCGTCCTCCTCGGGATAGCGTAATTTAAAGTACGCGGGTCAGCACGTCGTAAAAAAATCGGAAAAAAACTGTAGGAGATTGCCGAAGATGTGGCCATTACGGCTAGCCTTTAGGTGTCCTCGGGATAGCGTCATTTAAAGATCGAGGGTCAGCACGATGTAAAAAAAACAGAAAAGACTAGAGGAGCCTGCCGAAGATGAGGCCATTACGGCTCTCCTTTAGGTGTCCTCCTCGGGATAGTGTCATTTAAAGTACGAGGGGCAGCACGACGTAAAAAAAACCGGAGGAGCCTGCTGAAGATGAGGCCATTACGGCATGCCTTTAGGTGTCCTCCTCGGGATAGCGTCATTTAAAGAACGAGGGTTGGCACATCGTAAAAAAATCGGAAGAAAACCGTAGGAGCCTGCCGAAGATGTGTCCATTACGGCTAGCCTTTAGGTGTCCTCAGGATAACATCATTTAAAGAACGAGGGTTAGCACGATGTAAAAAAAAAACTGGAAAAAAAAACCGGAGGAGCCTGTCGAAGATGAAGCTATTACGGCTCATCTTTAGGTGTCTTCCTCGAGATAGCATCAATTAAAGGACCAGGGCCAGCAGAACGTAAAAAAAAAAGCAACAAAAAAAACCAAGAGTAGCCTGCCGAAGATGAGGCCATTACGACTCGCCTTTAAGTGTCCATCCCGGGACAGCGTCATTTAAAGAACGATGGCCGGCACGACGTAAAAAAAACCCGGAGGAGCCTGCCGAAGAAGAGGCCATTACGGCTTCCCTTTAGGTCTCCTCCCCAAGATAGCGTCATTTAAAGAACGAGGGTCAGCACGACGTAAAAAAAACCATAAAAAAACCAGAGGAGCCTGCCGAAGATGTGGTCATTACGGCTCGCCTTTAGGTGTCCTCCTCGGGATAGCGTCATTTAAAGAACGAGGGTCAGCATGATGTAAAAAAAAGGGAAAAAAAACTGGAGGAGCCTGCCGAAAATGAGGCCATTACGGCTCGCCTTTAGGTGTCCTCCTCGGGATAGCGTCATTTAAAGAGCGAGGGTCAGTACGTAGTAAAAAAAAAAAACCGGAGGAGCCTGCCGCAGTTGAGGCCATTACGGCTTGCCTTTAGGTGTCCTCCTCGGGATAGCGTCATTTAAAGAACGAGGGTCAGCACGTCGTAAAAAAAAACGGAAAAAAAAAAACCGGAGGAGCCTGCCGAAGATGAGGACATTACGGCTCGCCTTTAGGTGTCCTCCTCGGGATAGCGTCAATTAAAGAACGAGGGTCAGCACATAGTAAAAAAAAAACGGAGGAGCCTGCCGAAAATGAGGCCATTACGTCTCGCCTTTAGGTATCTTCCTCAGGATAGTGTTATTTAAGGAACGAGGGTCAGCACGACGTAAAAAATATTGGAAAAAAAAACAGAAGAGCCTGCCGAAGATGAGTCCCATTACGGCTCGCCTTTAGGTGTCCTCCTCGGGATAACGTCATTTAAATAACGAGGGTCAGCACGATGTAAAAAAAATGGAAAAAAAAAAAACTGGCGGAGCCTGCCGAAGATGAGGCCATTACGGCTCGCCTTTAGGTGTCCACCTCGGGATAGCGTCATTTAAAGAGCGAGGATCAGCACGACGTTAAAAAGAAAACCGAAAAAAAAAACCGAAGGAGCCTGCCGAATATGAGTCCATTACGACTCGCCTTTAGGAGTCCTCCTTAGGATAACGTCATTTAAAGAACGAGGGTCTACACGACGTAAAAAAATTCGGAAAAAAAAAACCGGAGTAGCTTGCCCAAGATGAGGCCATTACGGCTCACCTTTAGGTGTCCTCCTCGGGATAGCGTCATTTAATGAATGATGGTCAGCACGTAGTGAAAAAAAAAAACCGGAGGAGCCTACTGAAGATGAGGCCATTACGGCTCGCCTTTAGGTGTCCTCCTCGGGATAGCGTCATTTAAAGAATGAGGCTCAGCACGATGTCAAAAAAACAAAAAAAAAAAACCGGAGGAGCCTGCCGAAGATGAGGCCATTACGGCTCGCCTTTAGGTGTCCTCCTCGGGATAGCGTCATTTAAAGAACGAGGGTCTGCACGACGTAAAAAAAATTGGAAAAAAAAAACCAGAGGAGCCTGCCGAAGATGAGGCCATTACGGCTCGCCTTTAGGTGTCCTCCTCGGGATAACGTCATTTAAAGAACGAGGGTCAGCACGATGTAAAAAACAGAAAAAAAACCGTAGGTGCTTGCCGAAGATGAGGCCATTACGGCTCGCCTTTAGGTGTCCTCCTCGGGATAGCGTCATTTAAAGAACGAGGGTCTGCACGACGTAAAAAAATCGGAAAAAAAAACCAGAGGAGCCTGCTGAAGATGAGGCCATTACGGCTCGCCTTTAGGTGTCCTCCTCGGGATAGCGTCATTTAAAGAACGAGGGTCAGCACGATGCAAAAAAAAACAGAAAAAAAATCGGAGGTGCCTGCCGAAGATGAGGCCGTTACGGCTCGCCTTTAGGTGTCCTCCTCGGGATAGCGTCATTTAAAGAATGAGGGTCAGCACGACGTTAAAAAAAATCGGAAAAAAAAAAAAAAACCGGAGGAGCCTGCTAAAGATGAGGCCATTACGGCTCGCCTTTAGGTGTCCTCCTCGGGATAGCGTCATTTAAAGAACGAGGGTCAGCACGATGTAAAAAAAACAGAAAAAAAACTGGAGGAGCCTGCCGAAGATGAGGCCATTACGGCTCGCCTTTAGGTGTCCTCCTCGGGATAGCGTGATTTAAAGAACGACGGTCAGCACGATGTAAAAAGAAAAACAGAAAAAAAAATCGGAGGTGCCTGCCGAAGATGAGGCCATTACGGCTCTTCTTTAGGTGTCCTCCTCGGGATAGCATCATTTAAAAAACGAGGGTCAACACGATGTAAAAAAAAACGGAAAAAAAATCGGAGGAGCCTGCCGAAGATGAGGCCTTTTTGGCTCGCCTTTAGGTGTCCTCCTCGGGATAGCGTCATTTAAAGAATGAGGGTCAGCACGATGTAAAAAAAAAAAACAGAAAAAAAAAACCGGAAGTGCCTGCCGAAGATGAGGCCATTACGGCTCGCCTTTAGGTGTCCTCCTCGGGATAGCGTCATTTAAAGAACGAGGGTTAGCACGACCTTAAAAAAATCGAAAAAAAAAAACTGAAGGAGCCTGCCGAAGATGAGGCCATTACGACTCGCCTTTAGGTGTCCTCCTTAGGATAGCGTCATTTAAAGAACTAGGGTCTGCACGACGTAAAAAGAAACTGAAAAAAAAATCGGAGGAGCCTGCCGAAGATGAGAACATTACGGCTATCCTTTAGGTGTCCTCCTCGGGATAGCGTCATTTAAAGAACGAGGGTCTGCACGATGTAAAAAAAACAGAAAAAAAAAACCAGAGGAGCCTGCTGAAGATGAGGCCATTACGGCTCACCTTTGGGTGTCCTCCTCAGGATAGCGTCATTTAAAGAACGAAGGTCAGCACGACGTTAAAAAAAAACTAAAAAAAAAAACCGAAGGAGCCTGCCGAATATGATGTCATTATGACTCGTCTTTAGGTGTCCTCCTTAGGATAGCGTCATTGCAAGAACGAAGGACAGCACGACATAAAAAAAACCAAAAAAAAAACCGGAGGAGCCTGCCGAAGTTGAGGCCATTACGGCTCGCCTTTAGGTGTCCTTCTCGGCATAGCGTCATTTAAAGAACGAGGGTCAGCACGATGTAAAAAAAACAAAAAAAAAACCAGAGGTGCCTGCTGAAGATGAGGCCATTACGGCTCGCCTTTAGGTGTCCTCCTCAGGATAGGGTCATTTAAAAAATGAGGGTCAGCACGTAGTAAAAAAAAAACCTAGGAGCCTACCGAAAATGAGGCCATTACGGCTCGCCTTTAGGTGTCGTCCTTGGGATAGCGTCATTTAAAGAACAAGGGTCAGCACATAGTAAAAAAAAACCGGAAGAGCCTGCCGAAGATGAGGCCATTACGGATCGCCTTTAGGTGTCCTCCTCGGGATAGCGTCATTTAAAGAACGAGGGTCAGCACGATGTAAAAAAAAAAATGAAAAAAAAAACCGGAGGAGCCTGCCGAAGATGAGGCCATTATGGCTCGCCTTTAGGTCTCCTCCTCGGGATAGCGTCATTTAAAGAACGAGGGTCTGCACAACGTAAAAAAAATCGAAAAAAAAAAACCGGAGGAGCCTGCCGAAGATGAAGCCATTACGGCTCGCCTTTAGGTCTCCTCCTCGGGATAGCGTCATTTAAAGAACGAGGGTCAGCACGATGTAAAAAAAAACAGAAAAAAAAACCGGAGGTGCCTGCCGAAGATGAGGCCATTACGGCTCGCCTTTAGGTGTCCTCCTCGGGATAGCGTCATTTAAAGAACGAGGGTCAGCACGACGTTAAAAAAAATCGAAAAAAAAAAAACCGAAGGACCCAGCCGAAGATGAGGCCATTACAACTCGCCTTTAGGTGTCCTCCTTAGGATAGCGTCATTTAAAGAACGAGGGTCTGCATGACGTAAAAAGAAACGAAAAAAAAAATCGGAGGAGCCTGCCGAAGATGAGGCCATTACGGCTAGACTTTAGGTGTCATCCTCGGGATAGCGTCATTTAAAGAACGAGGGTCTGTACGATGTAAAAAAACAGAAAAAAAAAAAACCGAAGGAGCCTGCTGAAGATGAGGCCATTACGGCTCGCTGTTGAGTATTTTGGTGGAAAAATGAATTTCTCCCAAAACACACAAATCTAACCGGCAAGTGTACCGGGTCGCATCAAGTAATAAAAACTCACGGGAGTGAGGTCGATCCCACAGGGATTGAAGGATTGAGCAATTTTAGGTTAGTGGTTAATTTAGTCAAGCGAATCAAGATTTGGTTGAGTGTTTTGTGATTTGCAGAAATTAAATTGCATGGAATTAAAGAGAACATGAAATAAATTGCTGAATCTTAAAGAACAAGAAATTAAATGGCAGAAACTTAGAGTGCAAGAAATGTAAATTGCGGAATCTTAAAGTGCAAGAAATGTAAATGACTTGAATTGTAAAGGGGATTGGGACTTGGATTTGCAGAAATTAAACAAGGAAAAGTAAATTTGCATCAAGCAGAGAAGTAGAAGAGGATTTGGGTTAAATCGGATCTTGAAGCAGAAAAGTAAATGAACATGAAAACAGTAAACAGAGAATTAGAAATTGAAAGTTCAGATCTCAGGACCCAGAGACTAGAAAACCGAGTCTAGATCTCAATGCCTTCCTAGATCCAACAAGAACAATTGCAAGGGAATTGTAAATTGCAAGGAAAGTAGATGAAGAGCAATTAACAGAAATTAAATTCAATCAAGCAGTAAATGAAGCAGAGCGATCCAAGGATGAGATTGAAACAGAATTTCTTCAATTCTCCAACCCAAGATCCAAGACAATTGTAATTGAAATTGAAAGCAATAAAACTAAGAGGAAGAGAAGTGAATTCTCCTTCCCCAAGACTGAGAAATTAAAGATCACTCAATATCCAAAACTCTCTGAAAACTATTATGAAAATTTAAAAGGAAAAGCTCCCCGAAGAACTTGAATTCTATCCTATTTATACACTTTCTTCAAATGATCTTCAAGCCTTGAGTTGGGCCTTTGTTCTTGGTGGAATTGGGTTGAAAGAGGCCTTGGTTGATTGCTCTTGGAGTTTGGAGAAGAACCAAAGTGAACCAAATGAACCGGGTTGGAGTTTTGCAAAAGTTGGACCAAAAGTTGGAGCAAAAGTTAGGGTCTAACTTTTGGTCCAACTTTTCATATCAGCCAACATAATTTGCTGCTATCCACGTTGGGGCAAAAGTTAGGGGTCTAACTTTTGCTCCAACGTTGGCCTTCCTTAGTGCACTTGTGGCGCCAACGTTAGCCCAAAAGTTAGGGGCTAACGTTGGCGCAAACTTTTGCTCCTCCCCTTGTAGTTTTCATGTGCCAACGTTAGCCTCAAAGTTAGGGGCTAACGTTGGCGCAAACTTTTGGTGCCCAGGGGTGATTTTCATGTGCCAACGTTAACCTCAAAGTTAGGGGCTAACGTTGGCGCAAACGTTTGGTACCCAGGGAGTGATTTTCAAGTTCCAACGTTAGCCCAAAAGTTAGGGGCTAACGTTGGGGCTAACTTTTCACCCAAAAGTTTGTGCAAAAGTTTGAGGCTAACTTTAGGTCCAGCTTTTTACTTCCTGGTTCAATTTCACTTATTCCATTGTCTTCTCTTTACTCCTAGCTATTCCTTCTTGCTTCAACCTTTCTCTAAGCTTTCTTCACCTATCATTAATCAACCAAACACATCAAAGCTATGCTTAAAATCATGAGATATTCATTCTTTCATAATATGTGACAATTATAGTATAAAACCTCATGAAATAGCATGAATTCATACATGGTTGATTCAATCAAAGGAAACATGAAAATCTACCTAATTGGCTTGCTTGTAGCTCAAGAAAGTGCATAATTCTAATGAAAACAAAAGAAAAAGACTAGTTAAAATAGGCTAAGATGACTTGTCATCACAACACCAAACTTAAAGCTTGCTTGTCCCCAAGCAAGAAAAGATTTATTGAGAAGAAAGAATGAAATGGAAGAGGATGTTCATGCTAGCAGAGTATTATTGATAGTTCATGGGATTTTGTGTGGATATGTAAATACTCACTTCTTATTGACTCCTAGGCCTAGAAAGTCTCCTTCAAACTTCAAGTAACATACTGCTATGACTTCTCATTATTCCTTTATCCTTGGCTATTACTTTGTTTATAAGCTTTATTTGAGTGTCATGTGTAGCAAGTTCATTTCCTTTTCTTTATACTTGACACATTATTCACCATAGACACTTGGCTCACATTCCTTCTTAAAACATTGATGTCCAGCACCTCTTTGGGTTACTAAATGCCTTGTAGTTAGGTTGCTCTTGATAGTGCACTTTCAGCTGATGATCCCGCATTAGTTAACCCAAGTCACCGAGTGTTGATGCACTCCTAAGAGCTTACTAATCCAAGCAGATCCTAGTACAAAGACACCACAGGCATATATTTTAAAGTTCAAGCTATTGGTGTCCAGCTTTGTTTCTTTTTGTTTCCTTTTGTTCTGCCACTTTTTGGCTATCTCTTTTCTTTCTTTCTTTTTGTTTTTCTTTCTAACCAAGGAATTTTTTATTTAATTGAGATTCATAGACAGTAGGCCACTCTTTACTTAGAAGGAGATATCCTGGCTCTTTATTCACTAAAAGTGAGCTATCATACAATCACACACATACCACCACTTACTTTTATTCTACTTCTATCTAACAGAGACTGTCTTACTTCACATTCAAACATTTCTTTTATTGAACTTAAAGATGCAGGGGGACAAAACATGCTTCTTGTCAAGTGAAAGTAAACACACAAGCACACACATAAACTAGCCTACTTATTTTAAAAGAAACTTGAATCTGTTTGAACTAAATGAACACTTTAACAAGACATCAATCAAAAGTATTTCTCAACAGCAAAGGTTAAGTATAGATACAACCTATTGGTTTGCATTTCTTTTGTTCTTCTTTCTGCTGTGCCCATTTTTGAGTCTTGATGCATAGTATCTTCAATTGGTGGTTAACTCCCAGACTTAATTCCTTGCTACTTCTTCTGATTCAACAGGTTAACTCTGGGCAAACTTTTGTGTCCTTGCTAAAGGTTATGAAATTGAGACTAAACAAAAACAGTTAAGTTGTTTGAATAATCTGTTTGATTGCTTGGAACTAGCAATGTGCAGGAAGTTAGAATGTAATTTTAAATGAAGTTTTGGTGGAACACCAAACTTAGCATCCTGCATTCTCCCTTCGATTGTTTTTGGTGTGCAACACCAAACTTAGCTTCTTGCAATACATAGCAGTTATCCAACACTCTTATTGAAAAAGTTATGAAAAGAAAACTACCTCAGGTTGGGTTGCCTCCCAACAAGCGCTCTTTTATTGTCACTAGCTTGACATTTTTCAATTCTTTTTAAGAGGGCTGTAGGTGTTGAACCTCTTTTTCCTTATCCCATTGTCCTCCCAAATACAGCTTTGCTCTGTGACCATTCGCTGTGAATTGATTCTTTGTTGCCTCATCTAGCAGTTCAATATTCCCATAGGGAAAAATCTTTGTCACCAAGTATGGGCCAGTCCACTTAGACTTCAGTTTGCCAGGGAAAATTTTAAGCTTCGAATTATACAGGAGCACTTGCTGTCCTGGCTTGAATTCCTTCTTTGTGATCTTCTTGTCATGCCACTTCTTAGCTCTCTCCTTGTATATCTTAGCACTTTCATAAGCTTCTAGTCTAAATTCATCCAACTCATTTAGTTGTAACAACCTTTTTTCTCCTGCAGCTCGGGGATCAAGGTTGAGGAGTTTAGTGGCCCAAAAAGCTCTGTGTTCAAGCTCTACAGGGAGGTGGCAGGATTCGCCATACAATAGCTGAAAAGGTGACTTGCCAATAGGAGTTTTAAAAGCTGTCTTATACGCCCACAATGCATCTTCTAGCTTTCTAGCCCAATCTTTTCTTGTGATTCCCACTGTTTTCTCTAGGATCTTCTTTAATTCCCTATTTGCAAGTTCAGCTTGGCCGTTAGTCTGAGGATGGTAAGGTGTGGCTACTTTGTGAATTACTCCATATTTGTGGAGGAGTTTCTCCATCTGTTTGTTGCAAAAGTGACTACCACCATCACTAACAAGACCCTTGGGCACTCCATACCTAGTGAAGATGTGCTTTTTAAGGAATTGGAGGACAATCTGTGCATCACAGGTGGTTGTGGCTATGGCTTCCACCCACTTTGAGACATACTCCACTGCTACCAAGATGTATCTAAAAGAATAAGAAGGAGGAAAAGGCCCCATGAAATCAATTCCCCATAGATCGAACAATTCTAATTCTAAGATAAAGTTTTGAGGCATCTCATTCCTTTTTGTTAATCCTCCTGCTTTCTGGCATTCATTACATTGGTGTACATATTCTCTGGCATCCTTGAAGATAGTTGGCCAATAGAAGCCACTCTGCAGTATTTTTGCGGCTGTTTTTTCTGGGCCAAAGTGTCCACCATAAGCTGAACCATGACAATGCCACAAGATGTCTCTCACTTCACTTTCAGGAACACACCTTCTGATTACTCCATCAGAGCATCTCTTGAACAAGAAGGGTTCATCCCATGAAAATTTCCTTGCTTCATTGATCAACTTCTTCACTTGTTGCTTAGAGAACTCTTGCGGTATCTTCCTTCCCACTTTGTAATTTGCTATGTCAGCAAACCAAGGTGCTTGCTGGATCTGCAGAAGGTGCTCATCTGGGAAGCTTTCATTTATGGGCTGGGATGCTTTTTGACTTGTTTCATGTGGTAGCCTCGACAGATGATCAGCGACCTGATTTTCAGTGCCCTTCCTATCTCTTATCTCAATGTCAAATTCTTGTAGGAGCAGTATCCACCTGATGAGTCTTGGTTTAGCATCCTGCTTTGACATCAAATACTTAAGTGCAGCATGATCAGTGTAAACCACAACTTTGGATCCTATCAGATATGATCTAAACTTATCAAATGCATAGACTACAGCTAGCAACTCTTTCTCTGTTGTGGTGTAATTTCTTTGGGCCTCATTCAACACTTTACTTGCATAGTATATGACATGATGCAAATTTCCCTTCTTTTGCCCAAGTACAGCACCAATTGCAAGGTCACTTGCATCACACATGAGTTCAAAAGGTAATTCCCAATCTGGAGGTGTGATGATTGGTGCTGTTGTGAGTCTATTTTTTAAAGTTTCAAAGGCATGCTGGCAGTTTTCATCAAAAACAAAAGGGTTATCAAGCATTAACAGATTACTCAAAGGTTTGGCTATTTTTGAAAAGTCCTTGATAAACCTTCTGTAAAATCCGGCATGCCCCAAGAAACTTCTAACAGATTTCACATTAATTGGTGGAGGGAGTTTTTCTATGATCTCAACCTTTGCCTTATCAACCTCTATCCCTTTTCTTGAAACTTTATGGCCAAGAACAATCCCTTCGGGTACCATGAAATGGCATTTCTCCCAGTTTAAAACCAAATTAGTTTCTTGGCACCGTTTCAAGACAAGGGTTAAATGGTTTAGGCAAGCATTGAAATCATCACCAAAAACAGAGAAGTCATCCATGAAAACCTCTAGAAACTTTTCGACCATATCAGAGAAGATGGATAGCATACACCTTTGAAATATGGCAGGGGCGTTGCAAAGCCCAAACGGCATCCTTCGGTATGCAAAGACTCCGAATGGACATGTAAAGGCAGTCTTCTCTTGATCCTTGGGGTCCATCACGATTTGATTATACCCAGAATATCCATCCAAAAAGCAATAATATGCATGGCCGGCCAACCTTTCCAGCATCTGATCAATGAATGGGAGAGGGAAGTGGTCCTTTCTGGTCGCATCATTCAACCTTCTATAGTCTATGCACATCCTCCATCCAGTCACTGTTCTAGTAGGAATCAACTCATTCTTCTCATTAGTGATGACCGTCATTCCTCCCTTTTTTGGTACAACTTGAACCGGGCTCACCCATGGGCTGTCAGATATGGGGAAGATTATCCCTGCATTCCACAACTTCATTACTTCCTTCTGGACAACTTCCTTCATTGTGGGATTTAGCCTTCTTTGAGGTTGAACCACTGGTTTGGAATTGTCTTCCAAGAGGATTTTATGCATACACACTGCAGGGCTGATACCTTTCAGGTCATCAATGGTCCATCCCAAAGCATCTTTGTGGGCTTTGAGTACATCAAGAAGTTCTCCCTCTTCCTTCTTTGTCAGGGATGAATTTATGATCACTGGAAAGCTTTCCGATGTGCCAAGGAATGCATATTTGAGATGGGTTGGTAAAGGTTTCAGTTCTTGTTTTCGTACATCTTCCTTCTTGTCTTGTCTTTTATCTTGCTCAGTAGAGGTCTCAGCCACTTGTTCCTCTGTTGCCCCTTGATTTCCTTCTTGCTCTTGAAAATTTTCTTCCAATATTTCTTCCACCAAACTATCTATCATATCCACTCTTACGTAATCCTCTTGCTCAGGAACGTGTTGCATTGATTTGAACACATTTATGACCATTTGTTCATTATGGACCCTGAAGATCATTTCTCCTTTTTCTACATCAATAATGGCCCTTGCTGTGTGTAGAAATGGCCTTCCCAGAATGATTGAGTCGTTTCCTTCTTCTTCAATATCCAAAATTACAAAATCTGCTGGGAAAATAAACTCCCCAATCTTCACTAACAGATTCTCCACAATTCCACTGGGTGTCTTGATTGATCTGTCAGCCATGACTAGTGACATCCTGGTGGGTTTAAGCTCTTCTATTGCAAGTTTTCTCATCATTGAGAGAGGCATTAAATTGATGCTGGCACCCAGGTCACAGAGAGCCTTGTTGAGAATTATCTTGCCAATAGTGCATGAGACTACAAAGCTTCCCGGATCCTTAAGTTTTGGTGGAATACCCCGTTGAATCACAGCACTGCATTCCTCGGTGAGTAATACGGTTTCCTTCTCAAGCCAACTTCTTTTCTTGTTGATAAGATCCTTCAAAAACTTGGAATATAGAGGCATTTGCTCAAGTGCTTCAGCCAAGGGAATATTGATTTCCAGCTTCTTAAAAATCTCAAGGAATTTGTGAAAATACTGGTCTTTTAACCTCTTTGTTGAACCTCTGGGGATAAGGCAGTGGAGGTGTGATGCTCTTTCCTATTTGCTGCTGTCCCTGAGCCACTTTCTTTGAGCTATGTAGCTGGTTGTCCTTCTCTTTAAGTTTCTCAGTGCTTTTATTTGGCATCACAACTTGCTCCTTAGCTTCATCGTCCTTTGCTTGCTTCTCATCCTCTGTTGGTTCTTTGATGCTCTCTGCTTGTTTCTTTGTAGTGTCATTGTTGCTTATCAATGTTCTCCCACTCCTTAATTGTATTGCCTTGCACTCCTCCTTGGGATTTAGGATTGTGTCACTGGGCAGTGAGTTTGAAGGTCTCTCAACAGATACTTGCTTGGAGAGTTGCCCAATCTGCCTCTCTAGGCTCTTTAATGATGCTTCATGGTTTTTGTTTGTTATTTCCTGGTGCTTCATCATTTTTTCTATCAAGGTCTCTAAATTGGTGAGTCTTTGAGGTTCAGGTGGTGCTTGTGGTGGGTTGTGAGATGTGGGTGGTGGATGATAGGCATTTTGGTTGGTGGGTTGGTTATTGGATTGGTACTGGTTGAGATTAGGGTAGTTGTTTTGAGGTTTTCTGTATGTGTTTTGGTTAGTCTGCTGCTGGTTGTAGTTTTGGTTGTTTCTTGGGTTGTTTTGGTTTGAGTTCCTCTGCCATGGGTGTTGGTTTTGGTTGTGAGTGTCTCCCCATCTGAGGTTGGGGTGATTTTTCTATGAGGGGTTGTAGGTATCACCATAGAATTCATTTGGGCTTGAATGCATGTACTGGACTTGTTCCTGCTGTTGCTCCTCTTGGATTTCTTTATTTTGCTCCCATGTGGCTGATGGTTGGCTGGTGTTAACTGCTGCAACTTGGAGGCCATCAATTCTCTTGGTCATTTGCTCAAATTGTTGTTGAATTTGCTACTGCATTAATTTGTTTTGAGCCAGGATTGAATCCACTCCTTCTAGTTCCATTACTCCTCTCCTTTGTGATGGTTGGCGGCCTCTTTGATGAGCAAATAAATATTGGTTGTTGGCCACCATATCAATGAGTTCTTGAGCCTCCTCTGTAGTTTTCATGAGTTGCAAGGAACCTCCAGCTGAATGATCCAAAGCTTCCTGGGATTTCAGTGTTAAGCCTTCATAGAAGTTCTGCAGCTTCTCCCACTCATTAAACATGGCAGGGGGACATTTCCTGATTAGAGCCTTGTACCTCTCCCATGCCTCATAGATGGGTTCAGCCTCCATTTGTGTAAATGTTTGTACCTCAGCCTTCAACCTTATAATCCTCTGAGGTGGGTAAAACTTGGCAAGAAACTTGGTTACCAAATCATCCCAGTTGTTGATGCTGTCCCTTGGAAAAGATTCCAACCATTGAGTGGCCTTGTCCCTGAGAGAAAATGGGAATAGCATCAGTTTGTAACTGTCAGGAGGCACTCCATTAGTTTTGACAGTGTTGCATATCCTCAAGAAAGTGGACAAATGTTGGTGTGGGTCTTCAAGTGGTCCTCCACCAAAAGAGCAATTGTTCTGAACCAAAGTGATGAGTTGTGGCTTGAGTTCAAAATTATTTGCATTGACATTTGGAGCCAAGATGCTGCTCCCACAATGTCTCGGATTTGCAAAGGTATAGGAAGCCAAAACTCTCCTCTGGGGTGGGTTGTCAATGTTGTTGTCTGCTCCACCTGGTGGATTGGTTGAATGTTCCTCCATTTCTTGGAATTCTTCGTCTGACTCCTCTTCTCCAACAATGTTTTTCCCTCTTTCAGCTCTTCTTAACCTCCTGAGAGTTCTTTCGTCTTGTTCATGAAAATTGGGTGTGGTTCTTCTTGTACCTGACATACAAGCAGAGCATGAGAAATACACAAAACCAGTGACACTTCAATCTATTGCTAGATTGAAGTGTTAGTTAGTTTAAGCAAAAAATCAAACAGTTAGTGGGTTAATCAAAATTAAAGAAAAAGTGCTTGATCTAGATTACCACCTCACTTAATCATTGTCAATCTAATCAATCCCCGGCAACGGCGCCAAAAACTTGATGAGTATTTTGGTGGAAAAATGAATTTCTCCCAAAACACACAAATCTAACCGGCAAGTGTACCGGGTCGCATCAAGTAATAAAAACTCACGGGAGTGAGGTCGATCCCACAGGGATTGAAGGATTGAGCAATTTTAGCTTAGTGGTTAATTTAGTCAAGCGAATCAAGATTTGGTTGAGTGTTTTGTGATTTACAGAAATTAAATTGCATGGAATTAAAGAGAACATGAAATAAATTGCTAAATCTTAAAGAACAAGAAATTAAATGGCAGAAACTTAGAGTGCAAGAAATGTAAATTGAGGAATCTTAAAGTGCAAGAAATGTAAATGACTTGAATTGTAAAGGGGATTGGGACTTGGATTTGCAGAAATTAAACAAGGAAAAGTAAATTTGCATCAAGCAGAGAAGTAGAAGAGGATTTGGGTTAAATCGGATCTTGAAGCAGAAAAGTAAATGAACATGAAAATAGTAAACAGAGAATTAGAAATTGAAAGTTCAGATCTCAGGACCCAGAGACTAGAAAACCGAGTCTAGATCTCAATGCCTTCCTAGATCCAACAAGAACAATTGCAAGGGAATTGTAAATTGCAAGGAAAGTAGATGAAGAGCAATTAACAGAAATTAAATTCAATCAAGCAGTAAATGAAGCAGAGAGATCCAAGGATGAGATTGAAACAGAATTTCTTCAATTCTCCAACCCAAGATCCAAGACAATTGTAATTGAAATTGAAAGCAATAAAACTAAGAGGAAGAGAAGTGAATTCTCCTTCCCCAAGACTGAGAAATTAAAGATCACTCAATATCCAAAACTCTCCGAAAACTATTATGAAAATTTAAAAGGGAAAGCTCCCGGAAGAACTTGAATTCTATCCTATTTATACACTTTCTTCAAATGATCTTCAAGCCTTGAGTTGGGCCACTGCTCTTGGTGGAATTGGGTTGAAAGAGGCCTTGGTTGATTGCTCTTGGAGTTTGGAGAAGAACCAAAGTGAACCAAATGAACCGGGTTGGAGTTTTGCAAAAGTTGGACCAAAAGTTGGAGCAAAAGTTAGGGTCTAACTTTTGGTCCAACTTTTCATATCAGCCAACATAATTTGCTGCTATCCACGTTGGGGCAAAAGTTAGGGGTCTAACTTTTGCTCCAACGTTGGCCTTCCTTAGTGCACTTGTGGCGCCAACGTTAGCCCAAAAGTTAGGGGCTAACGTTTGCGTAAACTTTTGCTCCTCCCCTTGTAGTTTTCATGTGCCAACGTTAGCCTCAAAGTTAGGGGCTAACGTTGGTGCAAACTTTTGGTGCCCAGGGAGTGTTTTTCTCATGCCAACGTTAGCCTCAAAGTTAGGGGCTAACGTTGGCGCAAACTTTTGGTGCCCAGGGGTGATTTTCATGTGCCAACGTTAGCCTCAAAGTTAGGGGCTAACGTTGGCGCAAACTTTTGGTACCCAGGGAGTGATTTTCAAGTTCCAACGTTAGCCCAAAAGTTAGGGGCTAACGTTGGGGCTAACTTTTCACCCAAAAGTTTGTGCAAAAGTTTGAGGCTAACTTTAGGTCCAGCTTTTTGCTTCTTGGTTCAATTTCACTTATTCCATTGTCTTCTCTTTACTCCTAGCTATTCCTTCTTGCTTCAACCTTTCTCCAAGCTTTCTTCACCTATCATTAATCAACCAAACACATCAAAGCTATGCTTAAAATCATGAGATATTCATTCTTTCATAATATGTGACAATTATAGTATAAAACCTCATGAAATAGCATGAATTCATACATGGTTGATTCAATCAAAGGAAACATGAAAATCTACCTAATTGGCTTGCTTGTAGCTCAAGAAAGTGCATAATTCTAATGAAAACAAAAGAAAAAGACTAGTTAAAATAGGCTAAGATGACTTGTCATCACTCGCCTTTAGGTGTTCTCCTCGAGATAGCGTCATTTAAAGAACGACGGTCAGCACGACATTAAAAAAAACCGAAAAAAAAAATTGAAGGAACCTACCGAATATGAGGCCATTATGACTCGCCTTTAGGTTCCTCCTTAGGATAGCGTCATTGAAAGAACGAGGGTCTGCACGACATAAAAAAAAAAAAAAACCCGGAGGAGCCTACCGAAGATGAGGCCATTACGGCTCGCCTTTAGGTGTCCTCCTCGGGATAGCGTCATTTAAAGAACGAGGTTCAGCACGATGTAAAAAAAAAACAGAAAAAAAATCGGAGGTGCCTGCCGAAGATGAGGCCATTACGGCTCGCCTTTAGGTGTCCTCCTCGGGATAGCGTCATTTAAGGAACGAGGTCAGCACGTAGTAAAAAAATCAGAGAGCCTGCCGAAAATGAGGCCATAACAGCTCGCCTTTAGGTGTCATCCTCGGGATAGCGTCATTTAAAGATCGAGGGTCAGCACGTAGTAAAAAAAAATCGGAGGAGCCTGCCGAAAATGAGGCCATTACGGCTCGCCTTTAGGTGTCGTCCTCAGGATAGCGTCATTCAAAGAACGAGGGTTATCACGACGTAAAAAAAATCGGAAAAAAAAACCGGAAGAGCCTACCGAAGATGAGTCCATTACGACTCGCCTTTAGGTGTGCTCCTTAGGATAGCGTCATTTAAAGAACAAGGGTCTGCACGACGTAAAAAAAACGGAAAAAAAATCGGAGGAGCTTGCTGAAGATGAGGCCATTACGGCTCGCCTTTAGGTGTCATCCTCGGGATAGCGTCATTTAAAGAACGAGGGCCAGCACGTAGTAAAAAAACCGAAGGAGCCTGCCAAAAATGAGGCCATTACAGCTCGCCTTTAGGTGTCCTCCTCGGGATAGCGTCATTTAAAGAACGAGGGTCAGCACGACGTTAAAAAAAAAACCGAAAAAAAAAACGAAGGAGCCTGCCGAAGATGAGGCCATTACGACTCGCCTTTAAGTGTCCTCCTTAGGATAGCGTCATTTAAAGAACGAGGGTCTGCACGATGTAAAAAGAAACAAAAAAAAACGGAGGAGCCTGCCGAAGATGAGGCCATTACGACTAGCCTTTAGGTGTCCTCCTCGAGATAGCGTCATTTAAAGAACGAGGGTCTGCAGGATGTAAAAAAAAACAGAAAAAAACCGGAGGTGCCTGCCGAAGACGAGGCCATTACGGCTCGCCTTTAGGTGTCCTCCTCAGGATAGCGTCATTTAAAGAATGAGGGTCAGCACAATGTAAAAAAAACAGAAAAAAAAAATCGGAGGTGCCTGCCGAAGATGAGGCCATTACGGCTTGCCTTTAGGTGTCCTCCTCGGGATAGCGTCATTTAAGGAACGAGGTCAGCACGTAGTAAAAAAATCAGAGGAGCCTGCCGAAAATGAGGCCATTACGGCTCGCCTTTAGGTGTCATCCTCGGGATAGCGTCTTTTAAAGATCGAGGGTCAGCACGTAGTAAAAAAAAATCGGAGGAGCCTGCCGAAAATGAGGCCATTACGGCTCGACTTTAGGTGTCGTCTCAGGATAGCGTCATTCAAAGAACGAGGGATAGCACGACGTAAAAAAAATCGGAAAAAAAAACCGGAAGAGCCTACCGAAGATGAGTCCATTACGACTCGCCTTTAGGTGTGCTCCTTAGGATAGCGTCATTTAAAGAACAAGGGTCTGCACGACATAAAAAAAACAAAAAAAAACCGGAGGAGCTTGCTGAAGATGAGGCCATTACGGCTCGCCTTTAGGTGTCTCCTCGGGATAGCGTCATTTAAAGAACGAGGGTCAGCCCGTAGTAAAAAAAAACCGAAGGAGCCTGCCAAAAATGAGGCCATTACGGCTCGCCTTTAGGTGTCCTCCTCGGGATAGCATCATTTAAAGAACGAGGGTCAGCACGACGTTAAAAAAAAACCGAAAAAAAACGAAGGAGCCTGCCGAAGATGAGGCCATTACGACTCGCCTTTAGTGTCCTCCTTAGGATAGCGTCATTTAAAGAACGAGGGTCTGCACATGTAAAAAGAAACAAAAAAAAACTGGAGGAGCCTGCCGAAGATGAGGCCATTACGCTAGCCTTTAGGTGTCTTCCTCGAGATAGCGTCATTTAAAGAATGAGGGTCTGCACGATGTAAAAAAAAAACAGAAAAAAACCGGAGGTGCCTGCCGAAGACGAGGCCATTACGGCTCGCCTTTAGGTGTCCTCCTCGGGATAGCGTCATTTAAAGAACAAGGGTCAGCACGATGTAAAAAAAATAGAAAAAAAACCGGAGGTGCCTGCCGAAGATGAGGCTATTACGGCTCGCCTTTAGGTGTCCTCCTCGGGATAGCGTCATTTAAAGAACGAGGGTCAGCAGACGTTAAAAAAATCGAAAAAAAAACTGAAGGAGCCTGCCGAAGATGAGACCATTACGACTCGCCTTTAGGTGTCCTCCTTAGGATAGCGTCATTTAAAGAACGAGGTCTGCACGACGTAAAAAGAAACTGAAAAAAAATCGGAGGAGCCGCCGAAGATGAGGCTATTACGGCTCGCCTTTAGGTGTCCTCCTCGGGATAGCGTCATTTAAAGAACGAGGGTCTGCACGATGTAAAAAAAACAGAAAAAAAACCGGAGGAGCCTGTTGAAGATGAGGCCATTACGGCTCGCCTTTAGGTGTCCTCCTCGGGATAGCGTCATTTAAAGAACGAAGGTCAGCACGACATTAAAAAAAACCGAAAAAAAAAACCGAAGGAGCCTACCGAATATGAGGCCATTATGACTCGCCTTTAGGTTTCCTCCTTAGGATAGCGTCATTGAAAGAACGACGGTCTGCACGACATAAAAAAAACAAAAAAAAACCCGGAGGAGCCTACGAAGATGAGGCCATTACGCTCGCCTTTAGGTGTCCTCCTCGGGATAGCGTCATTTAAAGAACGAGGGTCAGCACGATGTAAAAAAAAACAGAAAAAAAAATCGGAGGTGCCTGCCGAATATGAGGCCATTACGGCTCGCCTTTAGGTGTCCTCCTCGGGATAGCGTCATTTAAGAACGAGGTCAGCACGTAGTAAAAAAATAGAGGAGCCTGCCGAAAATGAGGCCATTACGGCTGCCTTTAGGTGTCATCCTCGGGATAGCGTCATTTAAAGTCGAGGGTCAGCACGTAGTAAAAAAAAATCGGAGGAGCCTGCCGAAAATGAGGCCATTACGGCTCGCCTTTAGGTGTCGTCCTCAGGATAACGTCATTCAAAGAACGAGGGTTATCACGACGTAAAAAAAATCGGAAAAAAAAAACCGGAAGAGCCTACCGAAGATGAGTCCATTACGCTCGCCTTTAGGTGTCCTCCTCGGGATAGCGTCATTTAAAGAACGAGGGTCTGTACGATGTAAAAAAAACAGAAAAAAAACGAGGAGCCTGCTGAAGATGAGGCCATTACGGCTCGCCTTTAGGTGTCCTCCTCGGGATAGCGTCATTTAAAGAACGACGGTCAGCACGACATTAAAAAAAACCGAAAAAAAAAACCGAAGGAGCCTACCGAATATGAGGCCATTATGACTCGCCTTTAGGTTTCCTCCTTAGGATAGCGTCATTGAAAGAACGAGGGTCTCACGACATAAAAAAACCAAAAAAACCGGAGGAGCCTACCGAAGATGAGGCCATTACGGCTCGCCTTTAGGTGTCCTCCTCGGGATAGCGTCATTTAAAGAACGAGGGTCAGCACGATGTAAAAAAAACAGAAAAAAAAATGGAGGTGCCTGCCGAAGATGAGGCCATTACGGCTCGCCTTTAGGTGTCCTCCTCGGGATAGCGTCATTTAAGGAACGAGTCAGCACGTAGTAAAAAAATTAGAGGAGCCTGCCGAAAATGAGCCATTACGGCTCGCCTTTAGGTGTCATCCTCGGGATAGCGTCATTTAAAGATCGAGGGTCAGCACGTAGTAAAAAAAAATCGGAGGAGCCTGCCGAAAATGAGGCCATTACGGCTCGCCTTTAGGTGTCGTCCTCAGGATAGCGTCATTCAAAGAACGAGGGTAGCACGACGTAAAAAAAATCGGAAAAAAAAACCGGAAGAGCCTACCGAAGATGAGTCCATTACGACTCGCCTTTAGGTGTGCTCCTTAGGATAGCGTCATTTAAAGAACAAGGGTCTGCACGACGTAAAAAAAACAAAAAAAAACCGGAGGAGCTGCTGAAGATGAGGCCATTACGGCTCGCCTTTAGGTGTCCTCCTCGGGATAGCGTCATTTAAAGAACGAGGGTCAGCACGTAGTAAAAAAAACCGAAGGAGCCTGCCAAAATGAGGCCATTACGGCTCGCCTTTAGGTGTCCTCCTCGGGATAGCGTCATTTAAAGAACGAGGGTCAGCACGACGTTAAAAAAAAACCGAAAAAAAACGAAGGAGCCTGCCGAAGATGAGGCCATTACGACTCGCCTTTAAGTGTCCTCCTTAGGATAGCGTCATTTAAAGAACGAGGGTCTGCACAATGTAAAAAGAAACAAAAAAAAAACTGGAGGAGCCTGCCGAAGATGAGGCCATTACGCTAGCCTTTAGGTGTCCTCCTCGAGATAGCGTCATTTAAAGAACGAGGGTCTGCACGATGTAAAAAAAAACAGAAAAAAACCGGAGGTGCCTGCCGAAGACGAGGCCATTACGGCTCGCCTTTAGGTGTCCTCCTCGGGATAGCGTCATTTAAAGAACGAGGGTCAGCACGATGTAAAAAAAATAGAAAAAAAAACCGGAGGTGCCTGCCGAAGATGAGGCCATTACGGCTCGCCTTTAGGTGTCCTCCTCGGGATAGCGTCATTTAAAGAACGAGGGTCAGCACGACGTAAAAAAAATCGAAAAAAAAACTGAGGAGCCTGCCGAAGATGAGCCATTACGACTCGCCTTTAGGTGTCCTCCTTAGGATAGCGTCATTTAAAGAACGAGGTCTGCACGACGTAAAAAAAACGAAAAAAAATCGGAGGAGCCTGCCGAAGATGAGGCCATTACGGCTCGCCTTTAGGTGTCCTCCTCGGGATAGCGTCATTTAAAGAACGAGGGTCGCACGATGTAAAAAAAACAGAAAAAAAACCGGAGGAGCCTGTGAAGATGAGGCCATTACGGCTCGCCTTTAGGTGTCCTCCTCGGGATAGCGTCATTTAAAGAACGAGGTCAGCACGACTTAAAAAAAACGAAAAAAAAACCGAAGGAGCCTACCGAAGATGAGGCCATTACGACTCGCCTTTAGGTGTCCTCCTTAGGATAGCGTCATTTAAAGAACGAGGGTCTGCACGAATAAAAAAAACAAAAAAAAACCGGAGGAGCCTACCGAAGATGAGGCCATTACGGCTCGCCTTTAGGTGTCCTCCTCGGGATAGCGTCATTTAAAGAACGAGGGTCAGCACGATGTAAAAAAAAACAGAAAAAAAAACGGAGGTGCCTGCCGAAGATGAGGCCATTACGGCTCGCCTTTAGGTGTCCTCCTCGGGATAGCGTCATTTAAAGAACGAGGTCAGCACGTAGTAAAAAAATAGAGGAGCCTGCCGAAATGAGGCCATTACGGCTCGCCTTTAGGTGTCTCCTCGGGATAGCGTCATTTAAAGACGAGGGTCAGCACGTAGTAAAAAAAAATCGGAGGAGCCTGCCGAAATGAGGCCATTACGGCTCGCCTTTAGGTGTCTCCTCAGGATAGCGTCATTTAAAGAACGAGGGTTAGCACGACGTAAAAAAATCGAAAAAAAAACCGGAGAGCCTCCGAAGATGAGCCATTACGACTCGCCTTTAGGTGTCCTCCTCGGGATAGCGTCATTTAAAGAACGAGGGTCTGCACGATGTAAAAAAAACAGAAAAAAAACGAGGAGCCTGCTGAAGATGAGGCCATTACGGCTCGCCTTTAGGTGTCCTCCTCGGGATAGCGTCATTTAAAGAACGAGGTCAGCACGACATTAAAAAAACGAAAAAAAAAACCGAAGGAGCCTACCGAATATGAGGCCATTATGACTCGCCTTTAGGTTCCTCCTTAGGATAGCGTCATTAAAGAACGAGGGTCTGCACGACATAAAAAAAACAAAAAAAAACCGGAGGAGCCTACCGAAGATGAGGCCATTACGGCTCGCCTTTAGGTGTCCTCCTCGGATAGCGTCATTTAAAGAACGAGGGTCAGCACGATGTAAAAAAAACAGAAAAAAAAACGGAGGTGCCTGCCGAAGATGAGGCCATTACGGCTCGCCTTTAGGTGTCCTCCTCGGGATAGCGTCATTTAAGAACGAGGTCAGCACGTAGTAAAAAAATAGAGGAGCCTGCCGAAAATGAGGCCATTACGGCTCGCCTTTAGGTGTCTCCTCGGATAGCGTCATTTAAAGACGAGGGTCAGCACGTAGTAAAAAAAAATCGGAGGAGCCTGCCGAAATGAGGCCATTACGGCTCGCCTTTAGGTGTCTCCTCAGGATAGCGTCATTAAAGAACGAGGGTCAGCACGACGTAAAAAAAACGAAAAAAAACCGGAGGAGCCTACCGAAGATGAGGCCATTACGGCTCGCCTTTAGGTGTCCTCCTCGGATAGCGTCATTTAAAGAACGAGGGTCGCACGAGTAAAAAAAACAAAAAAAAACGGAGGAGCCTGCCGAAGATGAGGCCATTACGGCTCGCCTTTAGGTGTCCTCCTCGGGATAGCGTCATTTAAAGAACGAGGGTCAGCACGAGTAAAAAAAAAAAAAAAAAACCGAGGAGCCTGCCGAAGATGAGGCCATTACGGCTCGCCTTTAGGTGTCCTCCTCGGATAGCGTCATTTAAAGAACGAGGGTCAGCACGAGTAAAAAAAACAAAAAAAAACCGGAGGAGCCTGCCGAAGATGAGGCCATTACGGCTCGCCTTTAGGTGTCCTCCTCGGATAGCGTCATTTAAAGAACGAGGGTCAGCACGATGTAAAAAAAAAAAAAAAAAACGGAGGAGCCTGCCGAAGATGAGGCCATTACGGCTCGCCTTTAGGTGTCCTCCTCGGGATAGCGTCATTTAAAGAACGAGGGTCAGCACGAGTAAAAAAAAAAAAAAAAACGGAGGAGCCTGCCGAAGATGAGGCCATTACGGCTCGCCTTTAGGTGTCCTCCTCGGGATAGCGTCATTTAAAGAACGAGGGTCAGCACGAGTAAAAAAAAAAAAAAAACCGGAGGAGCCTGCCGAAGATGAGGCCATTACGGCTCGCCTTTAGGTGTCCTCCTCGGATAGCGTCATTTAAAGAACGAGGGTCAGCACGAGTAAAAAAAACAAAAAAAAACCGGAGGAGCCTGCCGAAGATGAGGCCATTACGGCTCGCCTTTAGGTGTCCTCCTCGGATAGCGTCATTTAAAGAACGAGGGTCAGCACGAGTAAAAAAAACGAAAAAAAACCGGAGGAGCCTGCCGAAGATGAGGCCATTACGGCTCGCCTTTAGGTGTCCTCCTCGGGATAGCGTCATTTAAAGAACGAGGGTCAGCACGAGTAAAAAAAACAAAAAAAACCGGAGGAGCCTGCCGAAGATGAGGCCATTACGGCTCGCCTTTAGGTGTCCTCCTCGGATAGCGTCATTTAAAGAACGAGGGTCAGCACGAGTAAAAAAAACAAAAAAAACGGAGGAGCCTGCCGAAGATGAGGCCATTACGGCTCGCCTTTAGGTGTCCTCCTCGGATAGCGTCATTTAAAGAACGAGGGTCAGCACGATGTAAAAAAAAAAAAAAAAAACCGGAGGAGCCTGCCGAAGATGAGGCCATTACGGCTCGCCTTTAGGTGTCCTCCTCGGGATAGCGTCATTTAAAGAACGAGGGTCAGCACGATGTAAAAAAAAAGAAAAAAAACCGGAGGAGCCTGCCGAAGATGAGGCCATTACGGCTCGCCTTTAGGTGTCCTCCTCGGATAGCGTCATTTAAAGAACGAGGGTCAGCACGAGTAAAAAAAACGAAAAAAAAACGGAGGAGCCTGCCGAAGATGAGGCCATTACGGCTCGCCTTTAGGTGTCCTCCTCGGGATAGCGTCATTTAAAGAACGAGGGTCAGCACGAGTAAAAAAAACGAAAAAAAACGGAGGAGCCTGCCGAAGATGAGGCCATTACGGCTCGCCTTTAGGTGTCCTCCTCGGATAGCGTCATTTAAAGAACGAGGGTCAGCACGAGTAAAAAAAACGAAAAAAAACCGGAGGAGCCTCCGAAGATGAGGCCATTACGGCTCGCCTTTAGGTGTCCTCCTCGGATAGCGTCATTTAAAGAACGAGGGTCAGCACGAGTAAAAAAAAAAAAAAAAACCGGAGGAGCCTGCCGAAGATGAGGCCATTACGGCTCGCCTTTAGGTGTCCTCCTCGGGATAGCGTCATTTAAAGAACGAGGGTCAGCACGAGTAAAAAAAAAAAAAAACCGGAGGAGCCTGCCGAAGATGAGGCCATTACGGCTCGCCTTTAGGTGTCCTCCTCGGGATAGCGTCATTTAAAGAACGAGGGTCAGCACGAGTAAAAAAAACGAAGGAGCCTGCCGAAGATGAGGCCATTACGGCTCGCCTTTAGGTGTCCTCCTCGGATAGCGTCATTTAAAGAACGAGGGTCAGCACGAGTAAAAAAAAAAAAAAAACGGAGGAGCCTGCCGAAGATGAGGCCATTACGGCTCGCCTTTAGGTGTCCTCCTCGGATAGCGTCATTTAAAGAACGAGGGTCAGCACGAGTAAAAAAAAAAAAAAAAAACCGGAGGAGCCTGCCGAAGATGAGGCCATTACGGCTCGCCTTTAGGTGTCCTCCTCGGGATAGCGTCATTTAAAGAACGAGGGTCAGCACGAGTAAAAAAAAAAAAAAAACCGGAGGAGCCTGCCGAAGATGAGGCCATTACGGCTCGCCTTTAGGTGTCCTCCTCGGGATAGCGTCATTTAAAGAACGAGGGTCAGCACGAGTAAAAAAAAAAAAAAAAACCGGAGGAGCCTGCCGAAGATGAGGCCATTACGGCTCGCCTTTAGGTGTCCTCCTCGGATAGCGTCATTTAAAGAACGAGGGTCAGCACGAGTAAAAAAAAAAAAAAAAAACGGAGGAGCCTGCCGAAGATGAGGCCATTACGGCTCGCCTTTAGGTGTCCTCCTCGGATAGCGTCATTTAAAGAACGAGGGTCAGCACGAGTAAAAAAAACGAAAAAAAAACCGGAGGAGCCTGCCGAAGATGAGGCCATTACGGCTCGCCTTTAGGTGTCCTCCTCGGGATAGCGTCATTTAAAGAACGAGGGTCAGCACGATGTAAAAAAAACAAAAAAAAACGGAGGAGCCTGCCGAAGATGAGGCCATTACGGCTCGCCTTTAGGTGTCCTCCTCGGGATAGCGTCATTTAAAGAACGAGGGTCAGCACGAGTAAAAAAAAAAAAAAAACCGGAGGAGCCTGCCGAAGATGAGGCCATTACGGCTCGCCTTTAGGTGTCCTCCTCGGGATAGCGTCATTTAAAGAACGAGGGTCAGCACGAGTAAAAAAAAAAAAAAAACGGAGGAGCCTGCCGAAGATGAGGCCATTACGGCTCGCCTTTAGGTGTCCTCCTCGGGATAGCGTCATTTAAAGAACGAGGGTCAGCACGATGTAAAAAAAACGAAAAAAAAACGGAGGAGCCTGCCGAAGATGAGGCCATTACGGCTCGCCTTTAGGTGTCCTCCTCGGGATAGCGTCATTTAAAGAACGAGGGTCAGCACGAGTAAAAAAAAAAAAAAAACCGGAGGAGCCTGCCGAAGATGAGGCCATTACGGCTCGCCTTTAGGTGTCCTCCTCGGGATAGCGTCATTTAAAGAACGAGGGTCAGCACGAGTAAAAAAAAAAAAAAAACCGGAGGAGCCTGCCGAAGATGAGGCCATTACGGCTCGCCTTTAGGTGTCCTCCTCGGATAGCGTCATTTAAAGAACGAGGGTCAGCACGAGTAAAAAAAACGAAAAAAAAACGGAGGAGCCTGCCGAAGATGAGGCCATTACGGCTCGCCTTTAGGTGTCCTCCTCGGGATAGCGTCATTTAAAGAACGAGGGTCAGCACGATGTAAAAAAAAGAAAAAAAAACCGGAGGAGCCTGCCGAAGATGAGGCCATTACGGCTCGCCTTTAGGTGTCCTCCTCGGGATAGCGTCATTTAAAGAACGAGGGTCAGCACGAGTAAAAAAAAAAAAAAAAACCGGAGGAGCCTGCCGAAGATGAGGCCATTACGGCTCGCCTTTAGGTGTCCTCCTCGGATAGCGTCATTTAAAGAACGAGGGTCAGCACGAGTAAAAAAAAAAAAAAAAACCGGAGGAGCCTGCCGAAGATGAGGCCATTACGGCTCGCCTTTAGGTGTCCTCCTCGGATAGCGTCATTTAAAGAACGAGGGTCAGCACGAGTAAAAAAAAAAAAAAAAACGGAGGAGCCTGCCGAAGATGAGGCCATTACGGCTCGCCTTTAGGTGTCCTCCTCGGGATAGCGTCATTTAAAGAACGAGGGTCAGCACGATGTAAAAAAAACAAAAAAAAACGGAGGAGCCTGCCGAAGATGAGGCCATTACGGCTCGCCTTTAGGTGTCCTCCTCGGGATAGCGTCATTTAAAGAACGAGGGTCAGCACGAGTAAAAAAAAAAAAAAACCGGAGGAGCCTGCCGAAGATGAGGCCATTACGGCTCGCCTTTAGGTGTCCTCCTCGGGATAGCGTCATTTAAAGAACGAGGGTCAGCACGAGTAAAAAAAATGAAAAAAAAACCGGAGGAGCCTGCCGAAGATGAGGCCATTACGGCTCGCCTTTAGGTGTCCTCCTCGGATAGCGTCATTTAAAGAACGAGGGTCAGCACGAGTAAAAAAAAAAAAAAAACGGAGGAGCCTGCCGAAGATGAGGCCATTACGGCTCGCCTTTAGGTGTCCTCCTCGGGATAGCGTCATTTAAAGAACGAGGGTCAGCACGTAGTAAAAAAAAACCGGAGGAGCCTGCCGAAGATGAGGCCATTACGGCTCGCCTTTAGGTGTCCTCCTCGGGATAGCGTCATTTAAAGAACGAGGGTCAGCACGAGTAAAAAAAACGAAAAAAAACCGGAGGAGCCTGCCGAAGATGAGGCCATTACGGCTCGCCTTTAGGTGTCCTCCTCGGATAGCGTCATTTAAAGAACGAGGGTCAGCACGAGTAAAAAAAAAAAAAAAACCGGAGGAGCCTGCCGAAGATGAGGCCATTACGGCTCGCCTTTAGGTGTCCTCCTCGGGATAGCGTCATTTAAAGAACGAGGGTCAGCACGAGTAAAAAAAAAAAAAAAACCGGAGGAGCCTGCCGAAGATGAGGCCATTACGGCTCGCCTTTAGGTGTCCTCCTCGGGATAGCGTCATTTAAAGAACGAGGGTCAGCACGAGTAAAAAAAAAAAAAAAACCGGAGGAGCCTGCCGAAGATGAGGCCATTACGGCTCGCCTTTAGGTGTCCTCCTCGGGATAGCGTCATTTAAAGAACGAGGGTCAGCACGAGTAAAAAAAAAAAAAAAACGGAGGAGCCTGCCGAAGATGAGGCCATTACGGCTCGCCTTTAGGTGTCCTCCTCGGGATAGCGTCATTTAAAGAACGAGGGTCAGCACGAGTAAAAAAAAAAACCGGAGGAGCCTGCCGAAGATGAGGCCATTACGGCTCGCCTTTAGGTGTCCTCCTCGGGATAGCGTCATTTAAAGAACGAGGGTCAGCACGAGTAAAAAAAACGAAAAAAAACCGGAGGAGCCTGCCGAAGATGAGGCCATTACGGCTCGCCTTTAGGTGTCCTCCTCGGATAGCGTCATTTAAAGAACGAGGGTCAGCACGAGTAAAAAAAAAGAAAAAAAACCGGAGGAGCCTGCCGAAGATGAGGCCATTACGGCTCGCCTTTAGGTGTCCTCCTCGGGATAGCGTCATTTAAAGAACGAGGGTCAGCACGATGTAAAAAAAAGAAAAAAAACCGGAGGAGCCTGCCGAAGATGAGGCCATTACGGCTCGCCTTTAGGTGTCCTCCTCGGATAGCGTCATTTAAAGAACGAGGGTCAGCACGAGTAAAAAAAAAAAAAAACCGGAGGAGCCTGCCGAAGATGAGGCCATTACGGCTCGCCTTTAGGTGTCCTCCTCGGGATAGCGTCATTTAAAGAACGAGGGTCAGCACGAGTAAAAAAAAAAAAAAAAACCGGAGGAGCCTGCCGAAGATGAGGCCATTACGGCTCGCCTTTAGGTGTCCTCCTCGGGATAGCGTCATTTAAAGAACGAGGGTCAGCACGATGTAAAAAAAAGAAAAAAAAACCGGAGGAGCCTGCCGAAGATGAGGCCATTACGGCTCGCCTTTAGGTGTCCTCCTCGGGATAGCGTCATTTAAAGAACGAGGGTCAGCACGAGTAAAAAAAAGAAAAAAAACCGGAGGAGCCTGCCGAAGATGAGGCCATTACGGCTCGCCTTTAGGTGTCCTCCTCGGGATAGCGTCATTTAAAGAACGAGGGTCAGCACGAGTAAAAAAAAAAAAAAAACCGGAGGAGCCTGCCGAAGATGAGGCCATTACGGCTCGCCTTTAGGTGTCCTCCTCGGGATAGCGTCATTTAAAGAACGAGGGTCAGCACGAGTAAAAAAAACGAAAAAAAAACCGGAGGAGCCTGCCGAAGATGAGGCCATTACGGCTCGCCTTTAGGTGTCCTCCTCGGGATAGCGTCATTTAAAGAACGAGGGTCAGCACGATGTAAAAAAAAAGAAAAAAAAACCGGAGGAGCCTGCCGAAGATGAGGCCATTACGGCTCGCCTTTAGGTGTCCTCCTCGGGATAGCGTCATTTAAAGAACGAGGGTCAGCACGAGTAAAAAAAAAAAAAAACGGAGGAGCCTGCCGAAGATGAGGCCATTACGGCTCGCCTTTAGGTGTCCTCCTCGGATAGCGTCATTTAAAGAACGAGGGTCAGCACGAGTAAAAAAAAGAAAAAAAACCGGAGGAGCCTGCCGAAGATGAGGCCATTACGGCTCGCCTTTAGGTGTCCTCCTCGGGATAGCGTCATTTAAAGAACGAGGGTCAGCACGAGTAAAAAAAAGAAAAAAAACCGGAGGAGCCTGCCGAAGATGAGGCCATTACGGCTCGCCTTTAGGTGTCCTCCTCGGGATAGCGTCATTTAAAGAACGAGGGTCAGCACGAGTAAAAAAAATAAAAAAAAACCGGAGGAGCCTGCCGAAGATGAGGCCATTACGGCTCGCCTTTAGGTGTCCTCCTCGGGATAGCGTCATTTAAAGAACGAGGGTCAGCACGAGTAAAAAAAAAAAAAAAACCGGAGGAGCCTGCCGAAGATGAGGCCATTACGGCTCGCCTTTAGGTGTCCTCCTCGGGATAGCGTCATTTAAAGAACGAGGGTCAGCACGAGTAAAAAAAAAAAAAAAAACCGGAGGAGCCTGCCGAAGATGAGGCCATTACGGCTCGCCTTTAGGTGTCCTCCTCGGGATAGCGTCATTTAAAGAACGAGGGTCAGCACGAGTAAAAAAAAGAAAAAAAACCGGAGGAGCCTGCCGAAGATGAGGCCATTACGGCTCGCCTTTAGGTGTCCTCCTCGGGATAGCGTCATTTAAAGAACGAGGGTCAGCACGATGTAAAAAAAACAAAAAAAAACCGGAGGAGCCTGCCGAAGATGAGGCCATTACGGCTCGCCTTTAGGTGTCCTCCTCGGGATAGCGTCATTTAAAGAACGAGGGTCAGCACGAGTAAAAAAAAAAAAAAAACCGGAGGAGCCTGCCGAAGATGAGGCCATTACGGCTCGCCTTTAGGTGTCCTCCTCGGGATAGCGTCATTTAAAGAACGAGGGTCAGCACGAGTAAAAAAAAAAAAAAAAACCGGAGGAGCCTGCCGAAGATGAGGCCATTACGGCTCGCCTTTAGGTGTCCTCCTCGGGATAGCGTCATTTAAAGAACGAGGGTCAGCACGAGTAAAAAAAAGAAAAAAAAACCGGAGGAGCCTGCCGAAGATGAGGCCATTACGGCTCGCCTTTAGGTGTCCTCCTCGGATAGCGTCATTTAAAGAACGAGGGTCAGCACGAGTAAAAAAAAGAAAAAAAACCGGAGGAGCCTGCCGAAGATGAGGCCATTACGGCTCGCCTTTAGGTGTCCTCCTCGGGATAGCGTCATTTAAAGAACGAGGGTCAGCACGAGTAAAAAAAAAAAAAAAACCGGAGGAGCCTGCCGAAGATGAGGCCATTACGGCTCGCCTTTAGGTGTCCTCCTCGGGATAGCGTCATTTAAAGAACGAGGGTCAGCACGAGTAAAAAAAACGAAAAAAAAACCGGAGGAGCCTGCCGAAGATGAGGCCATTACGGCTCGCCTTTAGGTGTCCTCCTCGGATAGCGTCATTTAAAGAACGAGGGTCAGCACGAGTAAAAAAAAGAAAAAAAACCGGAGGAGCCTGCCGAAGATGAGGCCATTACGGCTCGCCTTTAGGTGTCCTCCTCGGGATAGCGTCATTTAAAGAACGAGGGTCAGCACGATGTAAAAAAAAAGAAAAAAAAACCGGAGGAGCCTGCCGAAGATGAGGCCATTACGGCTCGCCTTTAGGTGTCCTCCTCGGGATAGCGTCATTTAAAGAACGAGGGTCAGCACGTAGTAAAAAAAAAACCGGAGGAGCCTGCCGAAGATGAGGCCATTACGGCTCGCCTTTAGGTGTCCTCCTCGGGATAGCGTCATTTAAAGAACGAGGGTCAGCACGAGTAAAAAAAAGAAAAAAAAACCGGAGGAGCCTGCCGAAGATGAGGCCATTACGGCTCGCCTTTAGGTGTCCTCCTGGATAGCGTCATTTAAAGAACGAGGGTCAGCACGAGTAAAAAAAATAAAAAAAAACCGGAGGAGCCTGCCGAAGATGAGGCCATTACGGCTCGCCTTTAGGTGTCCTCCTCGGGATAGCGTCATTTAAAGAACGAGGGTCAGCACGAGTAAAAAAAATGAAAAAAAACCGGAGGAGCCTGCCGAAGATGAGGCCATTACGGCTCGCCTTTAGGTGTCCTCCTCGGGATAGCGTCATTTAAAGAACGAGGGTCAGCACGACGTAAAAAAAACGAAAAAAAAACCGGAGGAGCCTACCGAAGATGAGGCCATTACGGCTCGCCTTTAGGTGTCCTCCTCGGATAGCGTCATTTAAAGAACGAGGGTCAGCACGAGTAAAAAAAACGAAAAAAAACCGGAGGAGCCTGCCGAAGATGAGGCCATTACGGCTCGCCTTTAGGTGTCCTCCTCGGGATAGCGTCATTTAAAGAACGAGGGTCAGCACGATGTAAAAAAAACAAAAAAAACCGGAGGAGCCTGCCGAAGATGAGGCCATTACGGCTCGCCTTTAGGTGTCCTCCTCGGGATAGCGTCATTTAAAGAACGAGGGTCAGCACGTAGTAAAAAAAAAAAAAAACCGGAGGAGCCTACCGAAGATGAGGCCATTACGGCTCGCCTTTAGGTGTCCTCCTCGGATAGCGTCATTTAAAGAACGAGGGTCAGCACGAGTAAAAAAAACAAAAAAAAACCGGAGGAGCCTGCCGAAGATGAGGCCATTACGGCTCGCCTTTAGGTGTCCTCCTCGGATAGCGTCATTTAAAGAACGAGGGTCAGCACGAGTAAAAAAAAGAAAAAAAACCGGAGGAGCCTGCCGAAGATGAGGCCATTACGGCTCGCCTTTAGGTGTCCTCCTCGGGATAGCGTCATTTAAAGAACGAGGGTCAGCACGTAGTAAAAAAAAAAAAAACGGAGGAGCCTGCCGAAGATGAGGCCATTACGGCTCGCCTTTAGGTGTCCTCCTCGGGATAGCGTCATTTAAAGAACGAGGGTCAGCACGATGTAAAAAAAACGAAAAAAAAACCGGAGGAGCCTGCCGAAGATGAGGCCATTACGGCTCGCCTTTAGGTGTCCTCCTCGGGATAGCGTCATTTAAAGAACGAGGGTCAGCACGAGTAAAAAAAAAGAAAAAAAAACCGGAGGAGCCTGCCGAAGATGAGGCCATTACGGCTCGCCTTTAGGTGTCCTCCTCGGGATAGCGTCATTTAAAGAACGAGGGTCAGCACGAGTAAAAAAAAACGAAAAAAAAACCGGAGGAGCCTGCCGAAGATGAGGCCATTACGGCTCGCCTTTAGGTGTCCTCCTCGGGATAGCGTCATTTAAAGAACGAGGGTCAGCACGAGTAAAAAAAACGAAAAAAAACGGAGGAGCCTGCCGAAGATGAGGCCATTACGGCTCGCCTTTAGGTGTCCTCCTCGGGATAGCGTCATTTAAAGAACGAGGGTCAGCACGATGTAAAAAAAACATAAAAAAAACCGGAGGAGCCTGCCGAAGATGAGGCCATTACGGCTCGCCTTTAGGTGTCCTCCTCGGGATAGCGTCATTTAAAGAATGAGGGTCAGCACGTAGTGAAAAAAAAAAAAAAACGGAGGAGCCTACCGAAGATGAGGCCATTACGGCTCGCCTTTAGGTGTCCTCCTCGGGATAGCGTCATTTAAAGAACGAGGGTCAGCACGATGTAAAAAAAAGAAAAAAAACCGGAGGAGCCTGCCGAAGATGAGGCCATTACGGCTCGCCTTTAGGTGTCCTCCTCGGGATAGCGTCATTTAAAGAACGAGGGTCAGCACGACGTAAAAAAAACGAAAAAAAAACCGGAAGGAGCCTGCCGAAGATGAGGCCATTACGACTCGCCTTTAGGTGTCCTCCTTAGGATAGCGTCATTTAAAGAACGAGGGTCTGCACGACGTAAAAAAAACGAAAAAAAAACCGGAGGAGCCTGCCGAAGATGAGGCCATTACGGCTCGCCTTTAGGTGTCCTCCTCGGGATAGCGTCATTTAAAGAACGAGGGTCAGCACGATGTAAAAAAAATGAAAAAAAAACCGGAGGAGCCTGCCGAAGATGAGGCCATTACGGCTCGCCTTTAGGTGTCCTCCTCGGGATAGCGTCATTTAAAGAATGAGGGTCAGCACGTGTAAAAAAAAAAAAAAACCGGAGGAGCCTACCGAAGATGAGGCCATTACGGCTCGCCTTTAGGTGTCCTCCTCGGATAGCGTCATTTAAAGAACGAGGGTCAGCACGAGTAAAAAAAACAAAAAAAAACCGGAGGAGCCTGCCGAAGATGAGGCCATTACGGCTCGCCTTTAGGTGTCCTCCTCGGGATAGCGTCATTTAAAGAACGAGGGTCAGCACGAGTAAAAAAAAGAAAAAAAACCGGAGGAGCCTGCCGAAGATGAGGCCATTACGGCTCGCCTTTAGGTGTCCTCCTCGGGATAGCGTCATTTAAAGAACGAGGGTCAGCACGATGTAAAAAAAACAGAAAAAAAACCGGAGGGCCTACCGAAGATGAGGCCATTACGGCTCGCCTTTAGGTGTCCTCCTCGGGATAGCGTCATTTAAAGAACGAGGGTCAGCACGAGTAAAAAAAATGAAAAAAAAACCGGAGGAGCCTGCCGAAGATGAGGCCATTACGACTCGCCTTTAGGTGTCCTCCTAGGATAGCGTCATTTAAAGAACGAGGGTCAGCACGAGTAAAAAAAAGGAAAAAAAACCGGAGGAGCCTGCCGAAGATGAGGCCATTACGGCTCGCCTTTAGTGTCCTCCTCGGGATAGCGTCATTTAAAGAACGAGGGTCAGCACGTAGTAAAAAAAAAACCGGAGGAGCCTGCCGAAATGAGGCCATTACGGCTCGCCTTTAGGTGTCCTCCTCGGGATAGCGTCATTTAAAGAAGAGGGTCAGCACGATGTAAAAAAAACGAAAAAAAAACGGAGGAGCCTGCCGAAGATGAGGCCATTACGGCTCGCCTTTAGGTGTCCTCCTCGGGATAGCGTCATTTAAAGAACGAGGGTCAGCACGAGTAAAAAAAACGAAAAAAAACCGGAGGAGCCTGCCGAAGATGAGGCCATTACGACTCGCCTTTAGGTGTCCTCCTAGGATAGCATCATTTAAAGAACAGGGTCTGCACGACGTAAAAAAAACGAAAAAAAAACCGGAGGAGCCTGCCGAAGATGAGGCCATTACGGCTAGCCTTTAGGTGTCCTCCTCGGGATAGCGTCATTTAAAGAACGAGGGTCTGTACGATGTAAAAAAAACGGAAAAAAAAACCGGAGGGCCTGCCAAGATGAGGCCATTACGGCTCGCCTTTAGGTGTCCTCCTCGGGATAGCGCATTTAAAGAATGAGGGTCAGCACGTAGTGAAAAAAAAAACCGGAGGAGCCTACCGAAGATGAGACCATTACGGCTCGCCTTTAGGTGTCCTCCTCGGGATAGCGTCATTTAAAGAACGAGGGTCAGCACGACGTAAAAAAAAAAAAAAAAACCGGAGGAGCCTGCCGAAGATGAGGCCTTACGGCTCGCCTTTAGGTGTCCTCCTCGGGATAGCGTCATTTAAAGAACGAGGGTCAGCACGATGTAAAAAAAACAGAAAAAAAAACTGGAGGGCCTGCCGAAGATGAGGCCATTAGGCTCGCCTTTAGGTGTCCTCCTCGGGATAGCGTCATTTAAAGAATGAGGGTCAGCACGTAGTGAAAAAAAAACAGGGGAGCCTACCGAAGATGAGGCCATTACGGCTGCCTTTAGGTGTCCTCCTCGGATAGCGCATTTAAAGAACGAGGGTCAGCACGAGTAAAAAAAAAAAAAAAAAACCGAAGGAGCCTGCCGAAGATAAGGCCATTATGACTCGCCTTTAGGTGTCCTCCTAGGATAGCGTCATTTAAAGAACGAGGGTCTGCACGATGTAAAAGAAAAGAAAAAAAAACCGGAGGAGCCTGCCGAAGATGAGGCCATTACGGCTCGCCTTTATGTGTCCTCCTCGGGATAGCGTCATTTAAAGAACGAGGGTCAGCACGATGTAAAAAAAATAGAAAAAAAACCGGAGGCCTGCCGAAGATGAGGCCATTACGGCTCGCCTTTAGGTGTCTCCTCGGGATAGCGTCATTTAAAGAATGAGGGTCTGCACATAGGAAAAAAAACTGGAGGAGCCTGCCGAAGATGAGGCCATTACGGCTCGCCTTTAGGTGTCCTCCTGGGATAGCGTCATTTAAAGAACGAGGGTCAGCACGACGTTAAAAAAAACGAAAAAAAAACCGAAGGAGCCTGCCAAGATGAGGCCATTACGACTCGCCTTTAGGTGTCCTCCTTAGGATAGCGTCATTTAAAGAACGAGGGTCTACACGACGTAAAAAAAACCGAAAAAAAACCGGAGGAGCCTGCCGAAGATGAGGCCGTTACGGCTAGCCTTTAGGTGTCCTCCTCGAGATGGCGTCATTTAAAGAACGAGGGTCTGCACGATGTAAAAAAAATAGAAAAAAAACCGGAGGTGCCTGCCGAAGATGAGGCCATTACGGCTCGCCTTTAGGTGTCCTCCTCGGGATAGCGTCATTTAAAGAATGAGGGTCAGCACGTAGTGAAAAAAAAAAAACCGGAGGAGCCTACCGAAGATGAGGCCATTACGGCTCGCCTTTAGGTGTCCTCCTCGGGATAGCGTCATTTAAAGAACGAGGGTCATCACTATGTAAAAAAAACGGAAAAAAAATCTGGAGGAGCCTGCCGAAGATGCGGCCATTACGGCTTGCCTTTAGGTATCCTCCTCGGGATAGCGTCATTTAAAGAACGAGGGTCAGCACGACGTAAAAAGAACCGAAAAAAAAACCGGAGGAGCCGCCGAAGATGAGGCCATTATGACTCGCCTTTAGGTGTCCTCCTTAGGATAGCGTCATTTAAAGAACGAGGGTCTGCACGATTAAAAAAACAGAAAAAAAAACTGGAGGTGCCTGCCAAGATGAGGCCTTACGGCCGCCTTTAGGTGTCCTCCTCGGGATAGCGTCATTTAAAGAATGAGGGTCAGCACGTAGTGAAAAAAAAAAACCGGAGGAGACTACCGAAGATGAGCCATTACGGCTCGCCTTTAGGTGTCCCCTCGGATAGGCCATTTAAAGAACGAGGATCAGCACGACGTTAAAAAAAACCGAAAAAAAAACCGAGGAGCCTGCCGAAGATAGGCCATTAGACTCGCCTTTAGGTGTCCTCCTTAGGATAGCGTCATTTAAAGAACGAGGGTCTGCACACGTAAAAAAAAGGAAAAAAAAACCGGAGGACCTGCCGAAGATGAGGCCATTACGGCTCGCCTTTATGTGTCCTCTTCGGGATAGCGTCATTTAAAGAACGAGGGTCAGCATGATGTAAAAAAAAAAAAAAAAAACCGGAGGAGCCTACTGAAGATGAGGCCATTACGGCTCCCTTTAGGTGTCCTCCTCGGGATAGCGTCATTTAAAGAACGAGGGTCAGCACGTAGTAAAAAAAAATGGAGGAGCCTGCCGAAATGAGGCCATTACGGCTCGCCTTTAGGTGTCTTCTCGGGATAGCGTCATTTAAAGAACTAGGGTCAGCACCACGTAAAAAAATCGGAAAAAAAAACCGGAGGAGCCTGCCGAAGATGAGTCCATTACGACTCGCCTTTAGGTGTGCTCCTTAAGATAGCGTCATTTAAAGAACAAGGGTCAGCACGACGTAAAAAAAATTGAAAAACAAACCGGAGGAGCTTGCCGAAGATGAGGCGATTACGGCTCGCCTTTAGGTGTCCTCCTCGGGATAGCGTCATTTAAAGAACGAGGGTCAGCCCGTAGTAAAAAAAAAAAAAACCGGAGGAGCCTGCCGAAATGAGGCCATTACGGCTCGCCTTTAGGTGTCCTCCTCGGGATAGCGTCATTTAAAGAACGAGGGTCAGCACGATGTAAAAAAAATGGAAAAAAAAACCGGAGGAGCCTGCCGAAGATGAGGCCATTATGGCTCGCCTTTAGTGTCCTCTTCGGGATAGCGTCATTTAAAGAACGAGGATTAGCACGACGTTAAAAAAGAACCGAAAAAAAAAGAACCAAAGGAGCCTACCGAAGAGGAGGCCATTATGACTCGTCTTTAGGTGTCCTCCTTAGGATAGCGTCATTTAAAGAACGAGGGTCGCACGTAGTAAAAAAAAATGGAGGAGCCTGCCGAAGATGAGGCCATTACGGCTCGCCTTTAGGTGTCCTTCTCGGGATAGCGTCATTTAAAGAACGAGGGTCAGCACAGTAAAAAAAATCGGAAAAAAAAAACCGGAGAGCCTGCCGAAGATGAGTCCATTACGACTCGCCTTTAGGTGTGCTCCTTAGGATAGCGTCATTTAAAGAACAGGGTCTGCACGAGTAAAAAAAAAAAAAAAAAACCGGAGGAGCTTGCCGAATATGAGGCCATTACGGCTCGCCTTTAGGTGTCCTCCTCGGGATAGCGTCATTTAAAGAACGAGGATCAGCCGTAGTAAAAAAAAAAACCGGAGGAGCCTGCCGAAATGAGGCCATTACGGCTCGCCTTTAGGTGTCCTCCTCGGGATAGCGTCATTTAAAGAACGATGGTCGCACGATGTAAAAAAAACAGAAAAAAAACCGGAGGTGCCTGCCGAAGATGAGGCCATTACGGTCGCCTTTAGTGACCTCCTCGGGATAGCGTCATTTAAAGAATGAGGGTCAGCACGTACTGAAAAAAAAAAACCGGAGGAGCCTACCGAAGATGAGGCCATTATGGCTTGCCTTTAGGTGTCCTCCTCGGGATAGCGTCATTTAAAGAACGAGGGTCAGCACGTAGTAAAAAAAAACCGGAGGAGCCTGCAGAAGATGAGGCCAATACGGCTCGCTTTAGGTGTCCTCCTTGGGATAGCGTCATTTAAAGAACGAGGGTCAGCACGATGTGAAAAAAAAGAAAAAAAACCGGAGGTGCCTGCCGAAGATGAGGCAATTACGGTCGCCTTTAGGTGTCCTCCTCGGGATATCGTCATTTAAAGAATGAGGGTCAGCACGTAGTGAAAAAAAAAACAGGAGGAGCCTACCGAAGATGAGGCCATTACGGCTCGCCTTTACGTGTCCTCCTCGGGATAGCATCATCTAAAGAACGAGGGTCAGCACGACGTAAAAAAAAATCAGAAAAAAAACCGGAGGAGCTTGCCGAAGATGAGGCCATTACGGCTCGCCTTTACGTGTCCTCCTCGGGATAGCATCTTCTAAAGAACGAGGGTCAGCACGACGTAAAAAAAAATCAGAAAAAAAAACAGGAGGAGCCTGCCGAAGATGAGGCCATTACGACTCGCCTTTAGGTGTCCTCCACGGGATAGCGTCATTTAAAGAACGAGGATCAGCACGATGTAAAAAAAATGAAAAAAAAAATCGGAGGTGCCTGCCGAAGATGAGGCCACTATGGCTTGGCTTTAGGTGTCTTCCTAGGGATAGCGTCATTTAAAGAATGGGGTCTGCACGACGTAAAAAAAAAACCGAAAAAAAAACCGGAGGAGCCTGCCGAAGATGAGGCCATTACGGCTCGCCTTTAGGTGTCCTCCTCGGGATAGCGTCATTTAAAGAACGAGGGTCTGCACGACGTAAAAGAAAAGGAAAAAAAACCGGAGGAGCCTGCCGAAGATGAGGCCATTACGGCTCGCCTTTAGGTGTCCTCCTGGGATAGCGTCATTTAAAGAACGAGGGTCAGCACGACGTTAAAAAAAAATCGAAAAAAAATACCGAAGGAGCCTGCCGAAGATGACGCCATTACGACTCGCCTTTAGGTGTCCTCATTAGGATAGCGTCATTTAAAGAACGAGGGTCTGCACGACGTAAAAAGAAACGAAAAAAAACCGGAGGAGCCTGCCGAAGATGAGGCCATTACGGCTAGCCTTTAGGTGTCCTCCTCGAGATAGCGTCATTTAAAGAACGAGGGTCTGCACGATGTAAAAAAAATAGAAAAAAAACCGAGGGCCTGCCGAAGATGAGGCCATTACGGCTCGCTTTAGGTGTCCTCCTCGGGATAGCGTCATTTAAAGAATGAGGGTCAGCCGTAGTGAAAAAAAAAAAAACCGGAGGAGCCTACCGAAGATGACGCCATTACGGCTCTCCTTTAGGTGTCCTCCTCGGGATAGCTCATTTAAAGAACGAGGGTCAGCACGTAGTAAAAAAAAACGGAGGAGCCTGCCGAAATGAGGCCATTACGGCTCGCCTTTGGTGTCGTTCTCGGGATAGCGTCATTTAAAGAACGAGGGTCAGCACGATGTAAAAAAAACAGAAAAAAAACCGGAGGTGCCTGCCGACGATGAGGCCATTACGGCTCGCCTTTAGATGTCATCCTCGGGATAGTGTCATTTAAAGAACGACGGTCAGCACGTAGTAAAAAAAACGGAGGAGCCTGCCGAAATGAGGCCATTACGGCTCGCCTTTGGTGTCGTCCCGTGATAGCGTCATTTAAAGAACGAGGGTCAGCACGTAGTAAAAAAAACGGAGGAGCCGCCGAAAATGGGTCCATTACAGCTCGCCTTTAGGTGTCGTTCTCGGGATAGCGTCATTTAAAGAACGAGGGTCAGCACGACGTAAAAAAAATCGGAAAAAAAAAACCGGAGGAGCCTGCCGAAGATGAGTCCATTACGACTCGCCTTTAGGTGTGCTCCATAGGATAGCGTCATTTAAAGAACAGGGTCTGCACGACGTAAAAAAGATTGAAAAAAAAACCGGAGGAGCTTGTCGAAGATGAGGCCATTACGGCTTGCCTTTAGGTGTCCTCCTCGGGATAGCGTCATTTAAAGAACGAGGGTCAGCCCGTAGAAAAAAAAAAACCGGAGGAACCTGCCGAAATGAGGGCATTACGGCTCGCCTTTAGGTGTCCTCCTCGGGATAGCGTCATTTAAAGAACGAGGGTCAGCACGATGTAAAAAAAAATGAAAAAAAACCGGAGGAGCCTGCCGAAGATGAGGCCATTACGGCTCGCCTTTAGGTGTGCTCCATAGGATAGCGTCATTTAAAGAACAAGGGTCTGCACGACGTAAAAAAAACCGAAAAAAAAAAGCGAAGGAGCCTGCCGAAGATGAGGCCATTATGACTCGCCTTTAGCTGTCCTCCTTAGGATAGCGTCATTTAAAGAACGAGGGTCTGCACGACGTAAAAATAACCGGAAAAAAAACCGGAGGAGCCTGCCGAAGATGAGGTCATTACGGCTCGCCTTTAGGTGTCCTCCTCGGGATAGCGTCATTTAAAGAACGAGGGTCAGCACGATGTAAAAAAAATGAAAAAAAAAACCGGAGGAGCCTGCCGAAGATGAGGCCATTACGGCTCGCCTTTAGGTGTCCTCCTCGAGATAGCGTCATCTAAAGAACGAGGGTCAGCACGACGTCAAAAAAAAACCGAAAAAAAAAGAAGCGAAGGAGCTTGCCGAAGATGAGGCCATTATGACTCGTCTTTAGCTGTCCTCCTTAGGATAGCGTCATTTAAAGAACGAGGGTCTGCACGACGTAAAAAAAACCGGAAAAAAAAACCGGAGGAGCCTGCCGAAGATGAGGTCAATACGGCTCTCCTTTAGGTGTCCTCCTCGGAATAAAGTCATTTAAAGAACGATGGTTTGCACGATGTAAAAAAAACAGAAAAAAACCGGAGGTGCCTGCCGAAGATGTGGCCATTACGGGTCGCCTTTAGGTGTCCTCCTCGGGATAGCGTCATTTAAAGAATGAGGGTCAGCACGTACTGAAAGAAAACCGGAGGAGCCTACCGAAGATGAGGCCATTATGGCTCGCCTTTAGGTGTCCTCCTCGGGATAGCGTCATTTAAAGAACGAGGGTCAGCACGTAGTAAAAAAAAACCGGAGGAGCCTGCCGAAGATGAGGCCATTACGGCTCGCGTTTAGGTGTCCTCCATGGGATAGCGTCATTTAAAGAACGAGGGTCAGAACGAAAAAAACAGAAAAAAAAACCGGAGGTGCCTGCCGAAGATGAGGCAATTACGGTTCGCCTTTAGGTGTCCTCCTCCGGATATCGTCATTTAAAGAATGAGGGTCAGCACGTAGTGAAAAAAACCGGAGGAGCCTACCGAAGATGAGGCCATTACGGCTCGCCTTTACGTGTCCTCTCGGGATAGCATCATCTAAAGAACGAGGGTCAGCACGACGTAAAAAAAATCAGAAAAAAAAAACCGGAGGAGCCTGCCGAAGATGAGGCCATTACAACTCGCCTTTAGGTATCCTCCTCGGGATAGCGTCATTTAAAGAACGAGGATCAGCACGATGTAAAAAAAAAGAAAAAAAACCGGAGGTGCCTGCCGAAGATGAGGCCATTACGGCTCGCCTTTAGAAGTCATCCTCGGGATAGTGTCATTTAAAGAATGACGGTCAGCACGTAGTAAAAAAAAACGGAGGAGCCTGCCGAAAATGAGGCCATTACGGCTCGCCTTTAGGTGTCGTCCCGTGATAGCGTCATTTAAAGAACGAGGGTCAGCACGTAGTAAAAAAAACGGAGGAGCCCGCCGAAAATGGGTCCATTACGGCTCGCCTTTAGGTGTCGTTCTCGGGATAGCGTCATTTAAAGAACGAGGGTCAGCACGACGTAAAAAAAATCGGAAAAAAAAAAACCGGAGGAGCCTGCCGAAGATGAGTCCATTACGACTCGCCTTTAGGTGTGCTCCATAGGATAGCGTCATTTAAAGAACAAGGGTCTGCACGACGTAAAAAAGATTGAAAAAAAAACGGGAGGAGCTTGTCGAAGATGAGGCCATTACGGCTTGCCTTTAGATGTCTTCCTCGGGATAGCGTCATTTAAAGAACGAGGGTCAGCCCGTAGTAAAAAAAAAACGGAGGAGCCTGCCGAAAATGAGGCCATTACGGCTCGCCTTTAGGTGTCCTCCTCGGGATAGCGTCATTTAAAGAACGAGGGTCAGCACGATGTAAAAAAAATGGAAAAAAAACCGGAGGAGCCTGCCGAAGATGAGGCCATTACGGCTCGCCTTTAGGTGTGCTCCATAGGATAGCGTCATTTAAAGAACAAGGGTCTGCACGACGTTAAAAAAAAACCGAAAAAAAAAGAAGCGAAGGAGCCTGCCGAAGATGAGGCCATTATGACTCGCCTTTAGGTGTCCTCCTTAGGATAGCGTCATTTAAAGAACGAGGGTCTGCACGACGTAAAAATAACCGGAAAAAAAACCGGAGGAGCCTGCCGAAGATGAGGTCATTACGGCTCGCCTTTAGGTGTCCTCCTCGGGATAGCGTCATTTAAAGAACGAGGGTCAGCACGATGTAAAAAAAATGAAAAAAAAAACCGGAGGAGCCTGCCGAAGATGAGGCCATTACGGCTCGCCTTTAGGTGTCCTCCTCGAGATAGCGTCATCTAAAGAACGAGGGTCAGCACGACGTCAAAAAAAAACCGAAAAAAAAGAAGCGAAGGAGCTTGCCGAAGATGAGGCCATTATGACTCGTCTTTAGCTGTCCTCCTTAGGATAGCGTCATTTAAAGAACGAGGGTCTGCACGACGTAAAAAAAACCGGAAAAAAAAACCGGAGGAGCCTGCCGAAGATGAGGTCAATACGGCTCGCCTTTAGATGTCCTCCTCGGGATAAAGTCATTTAAAGAACGATGGTTTGCACGATGTAAAAAAAACAGAAAAAAACCGGAGGTGCCTGCCGAAGATGTGGCCATTACGGGTCGCCTTTAGGTGTCCTCCTCGGGATAGCGTCATTTAAAGAATGAGGGTCAGCACGTAATGAAAGAAAACCGGAGGTGCCTACCGAAGATGAGGCCATTATGGCTCGCCTTTAGGTGTCCTCCTCGGGATAGCGTCATTTAAAGAACGAGGTTCAGCACGTAGTAAAAAAAAAAACCGGAGGAGCCTGCCGAAGATGAGGCCATTAGGGATCGCGTTTAGGTGTCCTCCTTGGGATAGCGTCATTTAAAGAACGAGGGTCAGAACGAAAAAAAACAGAAAAAAAACCGGAGGTGCCTGCCGAAGATGAGGCAATTACGGTTCGCCTTTAGGTGTCCTCCTCCGGATATCGTCATTTAAAGAATGAGGGTCAGCACGTAGTGAAAAAAACCGGAGGAGCCTACCGAAGATGAGGCCATTACGGCTCGCCTTTTCGTGTCCTCTCGGGATAGCATCATCTAAAGAACGAGGGTCAGCACGACGTAAAAAAAATCAGAAAAAAAAAAACCGGAGGAGCCTGCCGAAGATGAGGCCATTACAACTCGCCTTTAGGTGTCCTCCTCGGGATAGCGTCATTTAAAGAACGAGGATCAGCACGATGTAAAAAAAAAGAAAAAAAACCGGAGGTGCCTGCCGAAGATGAGGCCATTACGGCTCGCCTTTAGATGTCATCCCCGGGATAGTGTCATTTAAAGAACGACGGTCAGCACGTAGTAAAAAAAAACGGAGGAGCCTGCCGAAAATGAGGCCATTACGGCTCGCCTTTAGGTGTCGTCCCCGTGATAGCGTCATTTAAAGAACGAGGGTCAGCACGTAGTAAAAAAAAAACGGAGGAGCCTGCCGAAAATGCGGCCATTACGGCTCGCCTTTAGGTGTCGTTCTCGGGATAGCGTCATTTAAAGAACGAGGGTCAGCACGACGTAAAAAAAATCGAAAAAAAAAACCGGAGGAGCCTGCCGAAGATGAGTCCATTACGACTCGCCTTTAGGTGTGCTCCATAGGATAGCGTCATTTAAAGAACAAGGGTCTGCACGACGTAAAAAAATTGAAAAAAAAACCGGAGGAGCTTGCCGAAGATGAGGCCATTACGGCTCGCCTTTAGGTGTCCTCCTCAGGATAGCGTCATTTAAAGAACGAGGGTCAGCCCGTAGTAAAAAAAAAACGGTGGAGCCTGCCGAAAATGAGGCCATTACGGCTCGCCTTTAGGTGTCCTCCTCGGGATAGCGTCATTTAAAGAACGAGGGTCAGCATGATGTAAAAAAAATGGAAAAAAAACCGGAGGAGACTGCCGAAGATGAGGCCATTACGGCTCGCCTTTAGGTGTCCTCCTCAGGATAGCATCATCTAAAGAACGAGGGTCAGCACGACGTTAAAAAAAACCGAAAAAAAAAACGAAGGAGCCTGCCGAAGATGAGGCCATTATGACTCGCTTTTAGGTGTCCTCCTTAGGATAGCGTCATTTAAAGAACGAGGGTCAGCACGATGTAAAAAAAATAGAAAAAAAAAACTGGAGGTGCCTGCCAAAGATGAGGCCATTACGGCTCGCCTTTAGGTGTCCTCCTCGGGATAGTGTCATTTAAAGAATGAGGGTGAGCACGTAGTGAAAAAAAAAACCGGAGGAGCCTCCCGAAGATGAGACCATTACGGCTCACCTTTAGGTGTCCTCCTTGGCATAGCGCCATTTAAAGAACGAGGGTCAGCACGACATTAAGAAAAAACCGAAAAAAAAAAAACCGAAGGAGCCTGCCGAAGATAAGGCCATTATGACTCGCCTTTAGGTGTCCTCCTTAGGATAGCGTCATTTAAAGAACGAGGGTCTGCGCAACGTAAAAGAAAAGGGAAAAAAACTGGAGGAGCCTGCCGAAGATAAGGCCATTACGGCTCGCCTTTATGTGTCCTCCTCGGGATAGCGTCATTTAAGGAACGTGGGTCAGCACGATGTAAAAAAGACAGGAAAAAAAACCGGAGGTGCCTGCCGAAGATGAGGCCATTACGGCTCGCCTTTAGGTGTCCTCCTCGGGATAGCGTCATTTAAAGAATGAGGGTCAGCACGTAGTGAAAAAAAACCCGAGGAGCCTACCGAAGATGAGGCCATTACGGCTCGCCTTCAGGTGTCCTCCTCGGGATTGCGTCATTTAAAGAACGAGGGTCAGCACGACGTAAAAAAAATCGGGAAAAAAAACCGGAAGAGCCTACCGAAGATGAGTCCATTACGACTCGCCTTTAGGTGTGCTCCTTAGGATAGCGTCATTTAAATAACGAGGGTCAGCACGATGTAAAAAAAACGAAAAAAAAACTGGAGGAGCCTGCCGAAGATGACGCCATTACGGCTCGCCTTTAGGTGTCCTCCTCGGGATAGCGTCATTTAAAGAACGAGGGTTAGCACGACGTTAAAAAAAAAACAAAAAAAAACCGAAGGAGCCTGCCGAAGATGAGGCAATTACGACTCGCCTTTAGGTGTCCTCCTTAGGATAGCGTCATTTAAAGAACGAGGGTCTGCACGACGTAAAACGAAACCGAAAAAAAAACCGGAGGAGCCTGTCGAAGATGAGGCCATTACGGCTAGCCTTTAGGTGTCCTCCTCGAGATAGCGTCAGTTAAAGAACGAGGGTCTGCACGATGTAAAAAAAAATAGAAAAAAAACCCGAGCTGCCTGCCGAAGATGAGGCCATTACGGCTCGCCTTTAGGTGTCCTCCTCGGGATAGCGTCATTTAAAGAATGAGGGTCAGCACGTAGTGAAAAAAAAACCGGAGGAGCCTACCGAAGATGAGGCCATTACGGCTCGCCTTTAGGTGTCCTCCTTAGGATAGCGTCATTTAAAGAACGAGGGTCTGCACGACGTAAAACGAAACCGAAAAAAAAACCGGATGAGCCTGCCGAAGATGAGGCCATTACGGCTAGCCTTTAGGTGTCCTCCTCGAGATAGCGTCATTTAAAGAACGAGGGTCTGCACGATGTAAAAAAAATAGAAAAAAAACCGGAGGAGCCTACCGAAGATGAGGCCATTACGGCTCGCCTTTAGCTGTCCTCCTCGGGATACCGTCATTTAAAGAACGAGGGTCAGCACATAGTAAAAAAAAAAAAACCAGAGGAACCTGCTGAAAATAAGGCCATTACGGCTCGCCATTAGGTGTCCTCCTCGGGATAGCGTCATTTAAAGAACGAGGGTCAGCACGACTTTAAAAAAAACCGAAAAAAAAACATGAGGAGCCTGCCGAAGATGAGGCCATTACGACTCGCCTTTAGGTGTCCTCCTTAGAATAACGTCATTTAAGGTACAAGGTTCTGCACAATGTAAAAAAAAACTGGAAAAAAAACCAAAGGAGCCTACCGAAGATGAGCCCATTACGGCTCGCCTTTAGGTATCTTCCTCAGGATATCGTCATTTAAAGAATGAGGGTCAGCACGATGTAAAAAAAAAACAAAAAAAAAACCGGAGGTGCCTGCCGAAGATGAGGCCATTACGGCTCGCTTTTAGGTGTCCTCCTCGGGATAGCGTCATTTAAAGAATGATGGTCAGCACGTAGTGAAAAAGAAAACCTGAGGAGCCTACCGAAGATGAGGCCATTACGGCTCGCCTTTAGGTGTCCTCCTCGGGATAGCGTCATTTAAAGAACGAGGGTCAGCACATAGTAAAAAAAAAAACCAGAGGAGCCTGCCGTAAATGAGGCCATTACGGCTCGCCTTTAGGTGTCCTCCTCGGGATAGCGTCATTTAAAGAACGAGGGTCAGCACGGCATTAAAAAAACAAAAAAAAATCCAAAGGAGCCTACCGAAGATGAGGCCATTACGACTCGCCTTTAGCTGTCCTCCTTAGGATAGCGTCATTTAAAGAACGAGGGTCAGCACGATGTAAAAAAAACGAAAAAAAACCGGAGGAGCCTGCCGAAGATGAGGCCATTACGGCTCGCCTTTAGCTGTTCTCCTCGGGATAGCGTCATTTAAAGAAGAGAGTCAGCACGGCGTTAAAAAAAAAATAAAAACCGAAGGAGCCTGCCGAAGATGAGGCCATTACGACTCGCCTTTAGGTGTCCTCCTTAGGATTGCGTCATTTAAAGAATGAGGGTCTGCACGACGTAAAAAAAACCGGAAAAAAACTGGAGGATCCTGCCGAAGATGAGGCCATTACGGCTCGCATTTAGGTGTCCTTGGTGCACGAAATTGTGATCTCATGGTAACGGCGCCAAAAACTTTGTACGCACGTCTTAATAAATTGTTTTTCATTCACAACTTCGATACAACTAACCAGCAAGTGCACTGGGTCGTCCAAGTAATAAACCTTACGTGAGTAAGGGTCGATCCCACGGAGATTGTTGGTATGAAGCAAGCTATGGTCACCTTATAAATCTCAGTCAGGAGGATATAAAATAGTTATGGAGTTTTCGAACATAAATAATAAATAGATAGAAAATAAGGATAGAAACACTTATGTATATCATTGGTGAGAATTTCAGATAAGTGTATAGAGATGCTTTCGTTCCTCTGAACCTCTGCTTTCCTGCTGTCTTCATCCAATCAGTCTTACTCCTTTCCATGGCTGGCTTTATGTATGGACATCACCGTTGTCAATGGCTACTTTTTATCCTCTCTGGAAAATGGTCCGATGCGCTGTCACTGCATGGCTAATCGTCTGGAGGCATCACCCTTGTCAATGGCTGCATCCCATCCTCTTGTGAAAATGGTCCAAATGCTCTGTCACAGCACGGCTAATCATCTGAGGTTCTCGATCATACTGGAATAGGATTCACCCTCCTTTTGCGTCTGTCACTACGCCCAGCACTCGCGAGTTTGAAGTTCGTCACAGTCATTCAATCCCAGAGTCCTACTCGGAATACCACAGACAAGGTTTAGACTTTCCGGACTCTCATGAATGCCGCCATCAATCTAGCTTATACCACGAAGATTCTGATTAAGAGATCCAAGAGATACTCATTCAATCTAAGGTGGAACGGAAGTGGTTGTCAGGCACGCGTTCGTGGGGGAATGATGATGATTGTCACGTTCATCACATTCAGGTTGAAGTGTGAATGAATATCTTAGAAGCAGAATAAGTTGAATTGAATAGAAAAACAGTAGTACTTTGCATTAATTCATGAGGAACAGCAGAGCTCCACACCTTAATCTATGGAGTGCATAAACTCTACCGTTGAAAAATACATAAGTGAATACAGGGTAAGCATGGCCGAGTGGCTAGCCTCCCATGGAGGTCTATAGATCAAAATATGATCATCAGATGTCTAATACAATAGTAAAAAGTCCTATTTATACTAAACTAGTTACTAGGGTTTACAGAAGTAAGTAATTGATGCATAAATCCACTTCCGGGGCCCACTTGGTGTGTGCTTGGGCTGAGCTTGAATGTTACACGTGTAGAGATCAATCTTGGAGTTGAACGCCAGTTTGTAACGTATTTCTGGCGTTCAACTCTGGCTTGTGACGTGTTTCTGGCGTTTAACTCCAGAGAGCAGCATAGAACTGGCGTTCAACGCCCTTTTACGTCATCTAAACTCGGCCAAAGTATGGACTATTATATATTGCTGGAAAGCCCTGGATGTCTACTTTCTAACGCAATTGGAAGCACGCCATTTTGAGTTCTGTAGCTCCAGAAAATCCACTTTGAGCGCAGGGAGGTCAGAATCCAACAGCATCAGCAATCCTTCTTCAACCTCTGAATCTGATTTTTGCTCAAGTCCCTCAATTTCAGCCAGAAAATACCTGAAATCACAGAAAAACACACAAACTCATAGTAAAGTCCAGAAATGTGAATTTAACATAAAAACTAATGAAAACATCCCTAAAAGTAACTAGATTCTACTAAAAATATACTAAAAACAATGCCAAAAAGCGTATAAATTATCCGCTCATCACAACACCAAACTTAAATTGTTGCTTGTCCCCAAGCAACTGAAAATCAAATAGGATAAAAAGAAGAGAATATACTATAAATTCCAAACTATCAATGAAACATAGCTCCAATCAGATGAGCGGGACTTGTAGCTTTTTGCCTCTTGAATAGTTTTGGCATCTCACTTTATCCATTGAGGTTCAGAATGATTGGCATCTATAGGAACTCAGAGTTCAGATAGTGTTATTGATTCTCCTAGTTCAGTATGATGATTCTTGAACACAGCTACTTTATGAGTCTTGGCCGTGGCCCTAAGCACTTTGTTTTCCAGTATTACCACTGGATACATAAATGCCACAGACACATAATTGGGTGAACCTTTTCAGATTTTGACTCAGCTTTGCTAAAATCCCCAATTAGAGGTGTCCAGGGTTCTTAAGCACACTCTTTTTTTGCTTTGGACCTTGACTTTAACCGCTCAGTCTCAAGTTTTCACTTGACACCTTCACGCTACAAGCACATGGTTAGGGACAGCTTGGTTTAGCCGCTTAGGCCAGGATTTTATTCCTTTAGGCCCTCCTATCCACTGATGCTCAAAGCCTTGGGATCCTTTTTATTTACCCTTGCCTTTTGGTTTTAAGGGTTATTGGCTTTTTGCTCTTGCCTCTTGGTTTTAAGAGCTTTTGGCTTTTTCTGCTTGCTTTTTCTCTCTCTTTTTTTTTCTATTTTTTTCGCCCCTTTTTTTTTCTGCAAGCTTTGTTCTTTGCTGCTTTTTCTTGCTCCAAGAATCATTTTTATGATTTTTCAGATTATCAAATAACATGTCTCCTTGTCATCATTCTTTCAAGAGCCAACATATTTAATATTCTTAAACAACAACTTCAAAAGACATATGCACTGTTCAAGCATTCATTCAGAAAACAAAAAGTATTGTCACCACATCAATATAATTAAACTAAGTTCAAGGATAAATCCGAAACTCATGTACTTCTTGTTGTTTTGAATTAAAACATTTTTTCATTTAAGAGAGGTGATGGATTCATAGGACATTCATAACTTTAAGACATAGTTACTAATTACTAATGATCATGTAATAAGACACAAACTTAGATAAGCACTTAACATAGAAAACGAAAGACAAAGAATATAAGAACAAGGAATGAGTCCACCTTAGTGATGGTGGCGTTTCCTTCTTGAGGAACCAATGATGTCCTTGAGCTCTTCTATGTCTCTTCCTTGTCTTTGTTGCTCCTCCCTCATTGCTTTTTGATCTTCTCTTATTTCATGAAGGATGATGGAGTGCTCTTGATATTCCACCCTTAATTGTCCCATGTTGGAACTTAATTCTCCTAGGGAGGTGTTGATTTGCTCCCAATAGTTTTGTGGAGGAAAATGCATTTGAGGCATCTCCGGGATCTCATGGTGATGAGCTTCATGTGTCTCTTGAGATCCATGAATGGGCTCTCTTGCTTGCTCCATCCTTTTCTTAGTGATGGGCTTCTCTTCCTCAATGGGAATGTCTCCTTCTATGAAAGCTCCAGCTGAGTAACATAGATGGCAAATAAGATGAGGGAAAGCTAGCCTTGCCCCAGGAGAGGGTTTTTCGGCTATTTTGTAGAATTCAAGGGAGATGACTTCATGAACTTCTACTTCCTCTCCAATCATGATGCTATGAATCATGATGGCCCGATCCACAGTAACTTCAGATCGGTTGCTAGTGGGGATGATGGAGCGTTGGATGAATTCCAACCATCCTCTAGCTACAGCTTGAGGTCCAGTCTTCTTAATTGAACCGGCTTGCCTTTGGAGTCAATCTTCCATTGAGCTCCTTCCACACATATGTCCATGAGGACTTGGTCCAACCTTTGATTAAAGTTGACCCTTCTAGTGTAGGGGCGTGCATCTCCTTGCATCATAGGCAAGTTAAACGCCAATCTCACATTCTCCGGACTAAAGTCTAAGTATTTCCCCCGAACCATTGTAATATAATTCTTTGGGTTTGGGTTCTTACTTTGATCATGGTTCCTAGTGATCCATGCATTGGCATAGAACTCTTGAACCATTAGGATGCCGACTTGTTGGATGGGGTTTGTTAGAACTTCCCAACCTCTTCTTTGGATTTCATGTCGGATCTCCGGATACTCATTCTTCTTGAGCTTGAAAGGGACCTCGGGTATCACCTTCTTCTTGGCCACAACATCATAGAAGTGGTCTTGATGAGCTTTGGAGATGAATCTTTCCATCTCCCATGACTCGGAGGTGGAAGCTTTTGTCTTCCCTTTCCCTTTTTTAGAGGATTCTCCGGTCTTGGGTGCCATCAATGGTAATAGAAAAACAAAAAGCTTATGCTTTTACCACACCAAACTTAGAATATTGCTCGCCCTCGAGCAAGAGAAGAAAGAATAGATGAAGAAGAAGAAGAAAATATGGAGGAGAGGGGGAAGGGGTGTATTCGGCCAAGAAGAGAAGAGAGGGTTGTGTTGTGTGAAAATGAGGAAGAATGGAGGGTTATATATAGGGAAGGGAGAGGGGGGTAAGGTTCGGCCATAAGGGTGGGTTTTGGGTGGGAAATTGATTTTGAATTTTGAAGGTAGGTGGAGTTTATGAGGTAGGTTTATGGGGAAGAGTGGATGGATGTGAGTGGTGAAGTGGTGATAGGGAAGAGAGATTGAGGTGATTGGTGAAGAGTTTTGGGGAAGAGTGTTTATGGGATTGTGTGAAAGAGGGGTGAGAAGAAGTGAGTGGAGGTAGGTGGGGATCCTGTGGGGTCCACAGATCCTGAGGTGATCCTGTGGGGTCCACAGATCCTGAGGTGTTCAAGGATTTACAACCTTGCACCAAATTGGGCATGCAAAATGCCCTTGCACACAACTCTGGGCGTTCAGTGCCAGATTGGTGCTTGTTTTGGGCGTTGAACGCCCATTTGTTGCCCATTTCTGGCGTTGAACGCCAGAACCATGCTTGTTCTGGGCGTTCAGCGCCAGCTCTTTTCCAGGGTGCAATTCTGGCGTTCAAACGCCCAGATGCTGCCCATTTTGGGCGTTCAGCGCCAGAACCATGCTCTGTTCTGGCATTGAACGCCAGCCAGATACTTCTTACTGGCGTTTAAACGCCAGTGAGATCCTCCTCCAGGGTGTGATTTTTCTTCTGCTGTTTTTGATTCCGTTTTCAATTTTTATATTTATTTTGTGACTCCACATGATCATGAACCTAATAAAACATGAAAGAACAATAAAATTAGATAAATAAAAATTGGGTTGCCTCCCAACAAGCACTTCTTTAATGTCAATAGCTTGACAGTGGGCTCTCATGGAGCCTCACAGATGTTCAGAGCATTGTTGAGACTTCCCAACACCAAACTTAGAGTTTGGATATGGGAGTTCAACACCAAACTTAGAGTTTGGTTGTGGCCTCCCAACACCAAACTTAGAGTTTGACTGTGGGGGCTCTGGTTGACTCTGTTTTGAGAGAAGCTTTTTATGCTTCCTCTCCATGTTTACAGAAGGATGACCTCGAGTTTTAAAGACAAGAGAGTCCTCATTCAATTGAAGGACTAGTTCACCTCTATCAACATCAATCACAGCTCTTGCTGTGGCTAGGAAGGGTCTTCCAAGGATGATGAATTCATCCTCATCCTTCCCAGTATCTAGGACTATGAAATCAGTAGGGATGTAAAGGCCTTCAACCTTTACTAATACGTCCTCTACTTGTCCATAAGCCTGTTTTCTTGAATTGTCTGCCATCTCTAATGAGATTTTAGCAGCTTGCACCCCAAAGATTCCCAGTTTCTCTATTACAGAGAGGGGCATGAGGTTTATCCCTGAACCAAGGTCACACAGAGCCTTTTCAAAGATCATGGTGCCTATGGTACAAGGTATTAGGAACTTTCCAGGATCCTGTTTCTTCTGAGGCAATGTCAGTTGATCCAGATCACTTAGTTCATTGGTGAACAAGGGAGGTTCATCTTTCCAAGTCTCAATACCAAATAATTTGGCATTCAGCTTCATGATTGCACCAGGGTACTTGGTAACTTGCTCCTCAGTAACATCCTCATTCTCTTCAGAAGAGGAATACTCATCAGAGCTCATGAATGGCATAAGGAAGTTTAATGGAATCTCTATGGTTTCTAGATGAGCCTCAGATTCCTTTGGTTCCTCAGAGGGAAACTCCTTATTGATCACTGGACGTCCCAGGAGGTCTTCCTCACTGGGATTCACGTCCTCCCCTTCCTCTTTGGATTCGGCCATGATGGTTATATCAATGGTCTTGCACTCTTCTTTTGGATTTTCTTTTGTATTGCTTGGGAGAGTACTAGGAGGGATTTCAGTGACTCTTTTACTCAGCTGGCCCACTTGTGCTTCCAAATTTCTAATGGACGATCTTGTTTCATTCATGAAACTCACAGTGGCCTTAGATAGATCAGAGACTAAGTTTGCTAAATTAGAGGTATTTTGTTCAGAGTTCTCTGTCTGTTGCTGAGTGGATGATGGAAAAGGCTTGCTATTACTAAACCTATTTCTTCCACCATTATTAAAGCCTTGTTGAGGCTTTTGTTGATCCTTCCATGAGAAATTTGGATGATTTCTCCATGATGAGTTATAGGTGTTTCCATAAGGTTCACCTAAGTAATTTACCTCTGCTATTGCAGGGTTCTCAAGATCATAGGCCTCTTCTTCAGAAGGCACCTCTTGAGTACTGTTGTATGCAGCTTGCATTCCATTCAGACTCTGAGAAATTATATTGACTTGCTGAGTTAATATTTTGTTCTGAGCCAATATGGCATTCAGAGTATCAATTTCAAGAACTCCCTTCTTCTGAGGCGTCCCATTACTCACAGGATTCCTCTCAGAAGTGTACATGAACTGGTTATTAGCAACCATCTCAATGAGTTCTTGAGCTTCTGCAGGCATTTTCTTTAGGTGAATGGATCCACCTGCAGAAGTATCCAATGACATTTTAGCTAATTCAGAAAGACCATCATAGAATATATCCAGGATGGTCCATTCTGAAAGCATGTCAGAAGGACACTTTTTGGTCAGTTCTTTGTATCTCTCCCAAGCTTCATAGAGGGATTCACCTTCTTTCTGTCTGAAGGTTTGAACATCAACTCTAAGCTTGCTCAGCTTTTGAGGAGGAAAGAACTTGGCTAAGAAACCTGTGACCAGCTTATCCCAAGAATTCAGGCTATTTTTGGGTTGAGAGTCCAACCACACTCTCGCTCTGTCTCTTACAGCAAAAGGGAAAAGCATGAGCCTGTAGACTTCAGGATCTACTCTATTAGTCTTAACAGTATCACAGATCTGCAAGAATTCAGTTAAGAACTGAAAGGGATCTTCAGATGGAAGTCCATGAAACTTGCAGTTTTGCTGCATCAGAAAAACTAGCTGAGGTTTCAGCTCAAAATTGTTTGCTCCAATGGTAGGGATGGAGATGCTTCTTCCATGTAAATTGGAATTAGGTGCAGTAAAGTCACCCAGCATCCTCCTTGCATTATTATTTTCGGCTGCCATGTCCTCTTCTTGTTCGGAAATTTCTTAAAGGTGCTTGCTGGCTTGTTGTAATTTAGCTTTTTTTAGTTTCCTCTTCAGAGTTCTTTCAGGTTTTGGATCTGCTTCAACAAGAATGTTCTTGTCCTTGCTCCTGCTCATATGAAAAAGAAGGAACAGAAAAATAATAATAATAGGGATCCTTTTTGCCCAAGTATAGAGGTTCCCTTGTGTGAGTAGAAGAAAAGAAGAAGAGAAAATCTGAACTCAGAGAGAGAGAGAGTTCGGATTTTTGGTGAGTGAGGAAGAGATGTTAGTAAATAAATAAATAAATAGAAGGAAATGAGAGAGAGAGAGAAAATTTTTGAAAATTATTTTTGAAAAAGAGTTGTGATTTTCGAAAATTGTTTTTGAAAAAGGTTAGTAATTTTCGAAAATTAAAATCAAAAATTAAAATAATTAGTTTATTAAAAAGAATTTTTGAAAAAGAGGGAAGATATTTTCGAAAATTAGGGAGAGAGAGAGTTAGTTAGATAGTTTTGAAAAAGATAAGAAACAAACAAAAAGTTGGTTAGTTAGTTGAAACAAATTTGAAAATCAATTTTGAGAAGATAAGAAGATAGGAAGTTAGAAAAGATATTTTAAAAATCAAATTTTTGAAAAAGATATGTTTTAAAAAAAGATAAGATAAAAAGATATTTTTGAAAAGATATGATTGAAATTAGTTTTGAAAAAGATTTGATTTTTAAAATCACAATTAATAACTTGATTCACAAGAAATCATAAAATATGATTCTAGAACTTAAAGTTTGAATCTTTCTTAACAAGTAAGTAACAAACTTGAAATTTTTGAATCAAAACATTAATTGATGATGTTATTTTTGAAAATTATGTGATAAAGATAAGAAAAATATTTTTGAAAAATATTTTTAAAATTCTCAAAAATAAATAAGAAGAGTGAAAAAGATATGATTTTTGAAAAAGATTTTGAAAAAGATTTTGAAAAAGATAAGATTTTTAAATTGAAAATTTGATTTGACTCATAAAAACAACTAGATTTTAAAATTTTTTGAAAAAGTCAAATCTAATTTTCGAAATTTTAAGAGAGAAAAAGGGGAAGATATTTTTTTGATTTTTGAAATTTTAATGATGAGAGAGAAAAAACATGAAAAATGATGCAATGCATGAAAGTTATGGATCAAAGCAAGGAATGCATGCAAGAATGCTATGAATGTCCAGATGAACACCAAGAACACTTTGAAGATCATGATGAACATCAAGAACATATTTTTGAAAAATTTTTAATGCAAAGAAAACATGCAAGACACCAAACTTAGAAATCTTTAATGCTTAGACACTAAGATTTCAAGAATGCATATGAAAAACACCATACAACACAAAACACTAAAATATGAAGATCAATCAAGAAGGTTTATCAAGAACAACTTGAAGTTCATGATGAATGCAATGCATGAATGCAATTTTCGAAAAATGCAAGATGAGTATGCAATTGACACCAAACTTAAAAATTTGACTCAAGACTCAAACAAGAAACACAAAATATTTTTTTGATTTTTACGATTTTATAAAATTTTTTTTTTGAAAACAAAAGAAAAATTTCTGAAAGATTTTTGAAAAATTTTTGAAAATAAAACAAAAAGAGAATTACCTAATCTAAGAAACAAGATGAACCGTCAGTTGTCCAAACTCGAACAATCCCCGGCAACGGCGCCAAAAACTTGGTGAACGAAAAAGTGATCTCATGGTAATGGCGCCAAAAACTCTGTACGCACGTCTTAATAAATTGTTTTTCATTCACAACTTCGATACAACTAACCAGCAAGTGCACTGGGTCGTCCAAGTAATAAACCTTACGTGAGTAAGGGTCGATCCCACGGAAATTGTTGGTATGAAGCAAGCTATGGTCACCTTATAAATCTCAGTCAGGCGGATATAAAATAGTTATGGAGTTTTCGAATATAAATAATAAATAGATAGAAAATAAGGATAGAAACACTTATGTATATCATTGGTGAGAATTTCAGATAAGTGTATAGAGATGCTTTCGTTCCTCTGAACCTCTGCTTTCCTGCTGTCTTCATCCAATCAGTCTTACTCCTTTCCATGGCTGGCTTTATGTAAGGACATCACCGTTGTCAATGGCTACTTTTTATCCTCTCTGGAAAATGGTCCGATGCGCTGTCACTGCATGGCTAATCGTCTGGAGGCATCACCCTTGTCAATGGCTGCATCCCATCCTCTTGTGAAAATGGTCCAAATGCTCTGTCACAGCACGGCTAATCATCTGAGGTTCTCGATCATACTGGAATAGGATTCACCCTCCTTTTACGTCTGTCACTACGCCCAGCACTCGCGAGTTTGAAGTTCGTCACAGTCATTCAATCCCAGAGTCCTACTCGGAATACCACAGACAAGGTTTAGACTTTCCGGACTCTCATGAATGCCGCCATCAATCTAGCTTATACCACGAAGATTCTGATTAAGAGATCCAAGAGATACTCATTCAATCTAAGGTGGAACGGAAGTGGTTGTCAGGCACGCATTTGTGGGGGAATGATGATGATTGTCACGTTCATCACATTCAGGTTGAAGTGCGAATGAATATCTTAGAAGCGGAATAAGTTGAAATGAATAGAAAAACAGTAGTACTTTGCATTAATTCATGAGGAACAACAGAGCTCCACACCTTAATCTATGGAGTGCATAAACTCTACCGTTGAAAAATACATAAGTGAATACAGGGTAAGCATGGCCGAGTGGCCAACCTCCCATGGAGGTCTATAGATCAAAATATGATCATCAGATGTCTAATACAATAGTAAAAAGTCCTATTTATACTAAACTAGTTACTAGGGTTTGCAGAAGTAAGTCATTGATGCATAAATCCACTTCCGGGGCCCACTTGGTGTGTGCTTGGGCTGAGCTTGAATGTTACACGTGTAGAGATCAATCTTGGAGTTGAACGCCAGTTTGTAACGTATTTCTGGCGTTCAACTCGGCTGGTGACGTGTTTCTGGCGTTTAACTCCAGAGAGCAACGTAGAACTGGCGTTCAACGCCCTTTTACGTCATCTAAACTTGGCCAAAGTATGGACTATTATATATTGCTGGAAAGCCCTGAATGTCTACTTTCCAACGCAATTGGAAGCGCGCCATTTTGAGTTCTGTAGCTCCAGAAAATCCACTTTGAGTGCAGGGAGGTCAGAATCCAACAGCATCAGCAGTCCTTCTTCAACCTCTGAATCTGATTTTTGCTCAAGTCCCTCAATTTCAGCCAGAAAATACCTAAAATCACAGAAAAACACACAAACTCATAGTAAAGTCCAGAAATATGAATTTAACATAAAAACTAATGAAAACATCCCTAAAAGTAACTAGATTCTACTAAAAACAATGCCAAAAAGCATATAAATTATCCGCTCATCAGTCCTCCTTGGGATAGCATCATTTAAACAACGAGGGTCAGCACGATGTAAAAAAAACAGAAAAAAACCGGAGGTGCCTGCCGAAATGAGGCCATTATGGTTCGCCTTTAGATGTCCTCCTCGGGATAGTGTCATTTAAAGAACGATGGTCAACACGTAGTAAAAAAAAATGGAGGAGCCTTCCGAAAATGAGGCCATTACGGCTCACCTTTAGGTGTCTTCCTCGAGATAGCATCATTTAAAGAACGAGGGTCAGCACGACGTTAAAAAAAACTGAAAAAAAAAACAGGAGGAGCCTGCCGAAGATGAGGCCATTACGACTCGCCTTTAGGTGTCCTCCTTAGGATAACGTCATTTAAAGAACGAGGTTCTGCACAACGTGAAAAAAATTGGAAAAAAAAAACGGAGGAGCCTACCGAAGAAGAGGCCATTACGGCTCGCCTTTAGGTATCCTCCTCGGGATATCGTCATTTAAAGAACGAGGGTCAGCACGATGTAAAAAAAAACACAAAAAAAAACCGGAGGTGCCTGCCGAAGATGAGGCCATTACGACTCGCTTTTAGGTGTCCTCCTCGGGATAGCGTCATTTAAAGAATGAGCGTCAGAACGTAGCGAAAAAGAAAACATGAGGAGCCTATTACGACTCGCCTTTAGGTGTCCTCCTCGGGATAGCGTCATTTAAAGAACGAGGGTCAGCCCGTAGTAAAAAAAAACGGAGGAGCCTACCGAAGATGAGGCCATTATGCCTCGTCTTTAGGTGTCCTCCTTAGGATAACGTCATTTAAAGAACGAGGGTCTGCACGACGTAAAAAAAAATCGAAAAAAAACCGGAGGAGCCTACCGAGGATGAGGCCATTACGGCTCGCTTTTAGGTGTCCTCCTCGGGATAGCGTCATTTAAAGAATGAGGGTCAGCACGTAGCGAAAAAGAAAACCTGAGGAGCCTACTGAAGATGAGGCCATTACGGCTCGCCTTTAGGTGTCCTCCTCGGGATACCGTCATTTAAAGAACGAGCGTCAGCACATAGTAAAAAAAAAAAAACCAGAGGAGCTACAAAAAATGAGGGCATTACGGCTTGCCTTTAGGTGTCCTCCTCGGGATAGCGTCATTTAAAGAACGAGTGTCAGCACGGCGTTAAAAAAACAAAAAAAAAAACCAAAGGATCCCGCCGAAGATGAGGCCATTACGACTCGCCTTTAGGTGTCCCCCTCGGGATAGCGTCATTTAAAGAACGAGGGTCAGCCCGATGTAAAAAAAATAGAAAAAAAACCGGAGGTGCCTGCGGAAGATGAGGCCATTACGGCTCTTCTTTAGATGTCCTCCTCGGGATAGTGTCATTTAAAGAACGACGGTCAGCACGTAGTAAAAAAAATGGAGGAGTTTGCCGAAAATGAGGCCACAACGGCTCGCCTTTAGGTGTTCTACTCGGGATAGCATCATTTAAAGAATGAGGGTCAGCACGACGTTAAAAAAAACTGAAAAAAAAAACCGGAGGAGCCTGCCGAAGATGAGGCCATTACGACTCGCCTTTAAGTGTCCTCCTTAGGATAACGTCATTTAAGGAACGAGGTTCTGCACAACTTAAAAAAATTTGGAAAAAAAAACCGGAGGAGCCTACCGAAGATGGGGCCATTACGGCTCGCCTTTAGGTATCCTCCTCGGGATATCGTCATTTAAAGAACGAGGGTCAGCACGGCGTTAAAAAAACAAAAAAAAAAAAAAAACCGAAGGAGCCTGGCGAAGATGAGGCCATTACGACTCGCCTTTAGGTGTCCTCCTTAGGATAGCGTCATTTAAAGAACGAGGGTCAGCACGACGTTAAAAAAAACCGAAAAAAAAAGTCGAAGGAGCCTGCCGAAGATGAGGCCATTACTACTCGCCTTTAGGTGCCCTCTTTAGGATAACGTCATTTAAAGAACGAGGGTCTACACGACGTAAAAAAAAACAGGAAAAAAAACTGAGGAGCCTGCAGAAGATGAGGCCATTACAGCTCGCCTTTAGGTTTCCTCCTCGGGATAGCGTCATTTAAAGAACGAGGGTCAGCACGATGTAAAAAAAATAGAAAAAAAACTGTAGGTGCCTGCCGAAGATAAGGCCATTACGGCTCGCCTTTAGGTGTCTTCCTCGGGATAGCGTCATTTAAAGAACGAGGGTCAGCACGACGTTAAAAAAAAACCGAAAAAAAAACCGAAGGAGCCTGCCGAAGATGAGGCCATTATTACTCGCCTTTAGGTGCCCTCTTTAGGATAGCGTCATTTAAAGAACGAGGGTCTGCACGACGTAAAAAAACCGGAAAAAAAACTGAGGAGCCTGCCGAAGATGAGGCCATTACGGCTCACCTTTCGGTTTCCTCCTCGGGATAGCGTCATTTAAAGAACGAGGGTCAGCACGATGTAAAAAAAACAGAAAAAAAACTGTAGGTGCCTGCCGAAGATGAGGCCATTACGGCTCGCCTTTAGGTGTCCTCCTCGGGATAGCGTCATTTAAAGAAGGAGGGTCAGCACGACGTTAAAAAAAAAAACCGAAAAAAAACTGAAGGAGCCTGCGGAAGACGAGGCCATTACGACTAGCCTTTAGGTGTCCTCCTTAGGATAGCGTCATTTAAAGAACGAGGGTCTGCACGACGTAAAAATAAATCGGAAAAAAAACCGAAGGAGCCTGCCGAAGATGAGGCCATTTCGGCTCGCCTTTAGGTGTCCTCCTTTGGATAGCGTTATTTAAAGAACGAGGGTCAGCACGACGTAAAAAAAACAGAAAAAAAATGGAGGTTCCTGCCGAAGATGAGGCCAGTACGGCTCGCCTTTAGGTGTCCTCCTCGGGATAGCGTCATTTAAAGAATGAGGGTCAGCACGTGGTGGAAAATAACCGGAGGATCCTACCGAAGATGAGGCCATTACGGCTTTCCTTTAGGTGTCCTCCTCGGGATAGCGTCATTTAAAGAACGAGGGTCAGCACGATGTAAAAAAAATGAAAAAAAAAACCGGAGGAGCCTTCCGAAGATGAGGCCATTACGACTCGCCTTTAGGTGTTGTCCTCGGGTTAGTGTCATTTAAACAACGAGGGTCAACACGACGTAAAAAAAATCGGAAAAGAAAACCGGAGGAGCCTGTCGCAGATGAGGCCATTACGGCTCGCCTTTAGGTGTCCTCGTCGGGATAGCGTCATTTAAAGAATGAGGGTCATCACGTAGTGAAAAAAAATAACCGGAAAAAAAACTAGAGGAGGCTGCCGAAGATGAGGCCATTACGGCTCGCCTTTAGGTGTCTTCCTCTAGTTAGCGTCATTTAAAGAACGAGGGTCATCACGTAGGAAAAAAAGCGGAGGAGCCTGCCGAAGATAAGGCCAATACGGCTCGCCTTTAGGTGTCCTCCTCGGGATAGCATCATTTAAAGAACGAGGGTTAGAACATAGTAAAAAAAAAATCGGAGGAGCCTGCCAAAGATGAGGCCATTACAGCTCGCCTTTAGGTGTCCTCTTCAGAATAGCGTCATTTAAAGAGCGAGGGTCTGCACGACGTAAAAAAAACCAGAAAAAAACCGGAGGAGCCTGCCGAAGATGACGCCATTACGGCTCGCCTTTAGGTGTCCTCCTCGGGATAGTGTCATTTAAAGAACGAGGTCAGCACGATGTAAAAAAAATGAAAAAAAATAAAACCGGAGGTGCCTGCCGAAGATGAGGCCATTACAGCTCGCCTTTAGGTGTCCTCCTCGGGATAGCATCATTTAAGGAACGAGTGTCAGCACGACGTTATAAAAAAAACCGAAAAAAAAACCGAAGGAGCCTGCCAAAGATGAGGCCATTACGACTCGCCTTTAGGTGTCCTCCTTAGGATAGCGTCATTTAAAGAACGAGGGTCTGCACGACGTAAAAAAAAACAGGAAAAAAAAACCGGGGGAGCCTGCCGAAGATGAGGCCATTACGGCTCGCCTTTAGGTGTCCTCCTCGGGATAGCGTCATTTAAGGAACGAGGGTCAGCACGACATTTACAAAAAACGAAGAAAAAACCGAAGGAGCTGCCAAAGATGAGGCCATTACGACTCGCCTTTAGGTGTCCTCCTTAGGATAGCGTCATTTAGAGAACGAGGGTCTGCACGACATAAAAAAAACCGGAAAAACAACCGGGGGAGCCTGCCGATGATGAGGCCATTACGGCTCACGTTTAGGTTTCCTCCTCGGGATAGCGTCATTTAAAGAACGAGGGTCAACACGATGTAAAAAAATAGAAAAAAAAACCTGAGGTGCCTGCCGAAGATGAGGCCATTATGGCTCGCCTTTAGGTGTCCTCCTCGGATAGCGTCATTTAAGGAATTAGGGTCAGCACGTAGTGAAAAAAAAAACCAGTGGAGCCTACCGAAGATGAGGCCATTACGGCTCGCCTTTAGGTGTCCTCCTCGAGATAGCGTCATTTAAAGAACGAGGGTCAGCACGTAGTAAAAAAAAAAATCGGAGGAGCCTACCGAAAACGAGGCCATTATGGCTCGCCTTTAGTTGTCCTCCTCGGGATAGCGTCACTTAAAGATGGGGTGAGCACGACCGAAAAAAATCGGAAAAAAAAAAAACGGAGGATCCTGCCGAAGATGAGGCTATTACGACTCGCCTTTAGGAGTCCTCCTTAGGATAGCGTTATTTAAAGAACGAGGGTCTGCACGACGTAAAAAAAAACCGGAGGATCCTGCCGAAGATGAGGCCATTACAGCTCGCCTTTAGGTGTCCTCCTCAGGATAGCGTCGTTTATAGAACGAGGGTCAGCACGATGTAAAAAAAATAGAAAAAAAACCGGAGGTGCCGGCCAAAGATGCGGCCATTACGACTCGCCTTTAGGTGTCCTCCTCGGGATAGCGTCAGTTAAAGAACGAGGGTCAGCACGTAGTAAAAAAAACGGAGGAGCCTGCCGAAAACGAGGCCATTACGACTCGCCTTTAGGTGTCCTCCTCGGGATAGCGTCATTTAAAGATGGGGTCAGCACGACGGAAAAAAATTGAAAAAAAAAACCGGAGGAGCCTGCCGAATATGAGGCTATTACGACTCGCCTTTAGGTGTCCTCCTTAGGATAGCGTCATTTAAAGAACGAGGGTCTGCACGACGTAAAAAAAATCGGAAAAAAAAACCGGAGGAGCCTGCCGAAGATGAGGCTATTACGGCTCGCCTTTAGGTGTCCTCTCGGGATAGCATCATTTAAAGAACGAGGGTCAGCACGATGTAAAAAAAATAAAAAAATAAAACCGGAGGTGCCTGCCGAAGATGAGGCCATTACGGCTCACCTTTAGGTGTCCTACTCGGGATAGCGTCATTTAAACAACGAGGGTCAGCACGACGTAAAAAAAAAACTGGAGGAGCCTGCCGAAGATGAGGCCATTATAGCTCGCCTTTAGGTGTCCTCCTCGGGATAGGGTCATTTAAGGAACGAGTGTCAACACGACTTTAAAAAAAAAACCGAAAAAAAAAAACCGAAGGAGGCTGCCAAAGATGAGGCCATTACGACTCGCCTTTAGGTGTCCTACTTAGGTGATGAGCGAATAATTTATACGCTTTTTGGCATTGTTTTTAGTATGTTTTTAGTAGGATCTAGTTACTTTTAGGGATGTTTTTATTAGTTTTATGTTAAATTCACATTTCTGGGCTTTTCTATGAGTTTGTGTGTTTTTCTGTGATTTCAGGTATTTTCTGGCTGAAATTGAGGGACTTGAGCAAAAATCAGATTCAGAGGTTGAAGAAGGACTGCTAATGTTGTTGGATTCTGACCTCCCTGCACTCAAAGTAGATTTTCCGGAGATACAGAACTCTAAATGGCGCGATTCTAATTGCGTTGAAAAGTAGACATCCAGGGCTTTCCTGAAATATATAATAGTCCATACTTTGAATACGGATTGATGACGTAAACTGGCGTTCAACGCCAGTTCCATGCTGCAGTCTGGCGTTCAGCGCCAGAAACAAGTTGCAAAGTGGAGTTCAATGCCAGAAACACGTTACAAACTGGCGTTCAACTCCAAGAATGACCTCTTCACGTGTAAACTTCAAGCTCAGCCCAAGCACACACCAAGTGGGCCCCGGAAGTGGATTTCTGCATCCATTACTTATCTCTGTAAACCCTAGTAACTAGTTTTTATAAATAGGACTTTTTACTATTGAGTTTTCATCTTTAGTTTCATCTTTAGATCACGTTTGGGGGCTGGCCATTCGGCCATGCCTGAACCTCTCACTTATGTATTTTTCAACGGTAGAGTTTCTACACACCACAGATTAAGGTGTGGAGCTCTGCTGTTCCACAAAGATTAATGCAAAGTATTACTGCTTTTCTATTCAATTCAACTTATTCCGCTTCTAAGATATTCATTCGCACTTCAATATGGTGGATGTGATGATCGTGACAGTCATCATCATTCTCAACTTATGAACGCGTGCCTGACAACCACTTCCGTTCTACCTTAGATTGAATGGATATCTCTTGGATATCTAATACAGGGGACCGAGTCCGAGTTATTAGTGTCTTCGTGGTATAAGTTAGAACCCATGGATGGCCATTCCTGAGATCCGGAAAGTCTAAACCTTATCTGTGGTATTCCGAGTAGGATCTGGGAAGGAATGGCTATGACGAGCTTAAAATTCGCGAGTGCTGGGCGTAGTGACAGACGCAAAAGGATCAATGGATCCTATTCCAGTATGATCGAGAACCGACAGATGATTAGCCGTGCCGTGACAGAGCATTTGGACCTTTTTCACAGAGAGGATGGGATGTAGCCATTGACAACGGTGATGCCCTACATAAAGCTTGCCATGGAAAGGAGTAGGATTGATTGGATGAAGATAGCAGGAAAGCAGAGATCAGAGGAACGAAAGCATCTCCATACGCTTATCTGAAATTCTCACCAATGAATTACATAAGTACCACTATCCTATTTTATATTTTATTTAATTTTCGTCCACTATAATCTCTTAATACATTTGAATCCTCCTGACTGAGATTTACAAGGTGACCATAGCTTACTTCAAGCCGACAATCTCCGTGGGATCGACCCTTACTCACGTAAGGTTTATTACTTGGACGACCCAGTGCACTTGCTGGTTAGTTGTACGAAGTTGTGAAACAGATATAAGATCATGAACGTGCGTATTGAGTTTTTAGCGCCGTTACTAAGGAATGGAATGATCACGATTTCGCACACCAAGTTTTTGGCGCCGTTGCCGGGGATTGTTCGAGTTTGGACAACTGACGGTTCATCTTGTGCTCAGATTAGGTAACTTTATTTTAATTTTAAGTTTTTGTTTTATTCTTTTAATTTTCGGAAAAATCTTTTTTTAATTAATTTATATTCTTCAGAATTTTTAAGATTGAATTCTAGAGTTTCATGAAGCATGTTGAAGCCTGGCTGGTTGCAAAGCCATGTCTAAATTCTTTTGGACTGAGGCTTCCAAACCATCAGCATAGAGGCAAGTTAATTTGATGACTTAGCTGTTGAATGTCTGATTTACATGCTGAAGCTTGGCTGGCCATTGGCCATGTCTAGTGTTTTGGACCGGAGCTTTCATTGAAAGCTTGGCTGGCTAGTGAGCCATGTCTAATTCCTGGACTGAGGCTTTAGACTAAGAGTGCAAGATTCCTGAAATTCATATTAAAAATTTTGGAATCCTTATTTTTCCTTTTTCACATTAATTTTCTAAAAATACAAAAAAATTAGAAAATCATAAAATCAAAAATATTCTTGTGTTTCTTGTTTGAGTCTTGGGTCAATTTTAAGTTTAATGTCAATTGCATGTTTTAAATTTTGCAAAAAATTTTCGAAAAACTCATGCATTCTTGATAAACCTTCTTGATTGATCTTCATATTATATTGTTTTGTGTTGTATGGTGTTTCTCATATGCATTCTTGAATTCTTAGTGTCTAAATATTAAAAATTTCTAAGTTTGGTGTCTTGCATGTTTTTCTTTTCTTAAAAATTTTTCAAAAATAAGTTCTTGGTGTTCATATTGACATTCAAAGTGTTCTTGGTGTTCATCTTGACATTCATAGTGTTCTTGCATGCATCACATGTTTTGATCCAAAACTTTCATGCATTGAGTCTTTTTGATGTTTTTCTCTTTCATCATTAAAAATTCAAAAATCAAAAAAATATCTTTCCCTTTTTCACTCATAAATTTTTGAAAATTTGAGTTGACTTTTTCAAAACTTTTTAAAATTTAGTTGTTTCTTATGAGTCAAATCAAATTTTCAATTTAAAAATCTTATCTTTTCAAAATCTTTTTCAAAAAAATCATATCTTTTTCATTTTTCTTATTTATTTTCGAAAATTTCAAAAATCCTTTTCAAAATATTTTCAAAATCTTTTTCTTATTTTATCATATTTTCGAAAATCACATCATCAATTAATGTTTTGATTCAAAAATTTCAAGTTTGTTGCTTACTTGTTAAGAAAGATTCAAACTTTAAGTTCTAGAATCATATCTTGTGATTTCTTGTGAATCAAGTCATTAATTGTGATTTTAAAAATAAAATCTTTTTCAAAACTAATTTCAATCATATCTTTTCAAAAATATCTGTTTTTATCTTATCTTTTTCAAAATCATATCTTTTTAATCATATCTTTTCATATCATATCTTTTTCAAAAATCTTTTCTAACTTCCTATCTTTTTAAAATTGATTTTCAAATCTTTTTCAACTAACTAATTGACTTTTTTTTTGTTTCTTATCTTTTTCAAAATCACCTAACTACTCTTCCCTCTCTAATTTTCGAAAATACCTCCTTCTTTTTCAAAAATTCTTTTTAATTAATTAATTGTTTCAATTTTTAATTTTAATTTTAATTTTATCTTAATTTTCGAAAATCATTAACTCTTTTTCAAAATTTATTTTCCAAAATACTTCTCTCTCTCATCTTCTTCTATTTATTTAATTCATTCACTAACACATCTCCTCATCAAATTATCACTCCTATCCTCACCCTTGTGTTTGGATTATCCATCCTTCTCCACTCCTATTCCCTTTCTCCTTCTACTAACAACAAGGAACCTCTTTACTGTGACATAGAGGATTCCTCTTCTATTCTTGTTCTCTTCTCTTTCTTAGGTGTCCTCCTCGGGATAGCGTCATTTAAAGAACGAGGGTCAGCACGATGTAAAAAAAATAGAAAAAAAAACCGGAGGAGCCTGCCGAAGATGAGGCCATTACGGCTCGCCTTTAGGTGTCCTCCTCGGGATAGCAACATTTAAAGAATGAGGTTCAGCACGTAGTGAAAAATTAAACCGGAGGAGCCAACCGAAGATGAGGCCATTACGGCTCGCATTTAGCTGTCCTCCTCGGGATAGCATCATTTAAAGAACGAGGGTCAGCACGTAGTAAAAAAAAAAACCCGGAGGAGCCTGCCGTAAATGAGGACATTACGGCTCGCCTTTAGGTGTCTTCCTCGGGATAGCGTCATTTAAAGATGGGGTCAGCACGACTGAAAAAAATCGGAAAAAAAAACCGGAGGATCCTGCCGAAGATGAGGCTATTACGACTCGCCTTTAGGTGTCCTCCTTAGGATAGCGTCATTTAAAGAACGAGCGTCTGCACGACTTAAAAAAAAACCGAAAAAGAAAACCGGAGGAGCCTGTCGCAGATGAGGCCAATACAGCTCGCCTTTAGGTGTCCTCCTCGGGATAGCGTCATTTAAAAAATGAGCTTCAGCACGTAGTAAAAAAAACCGGAGGAGCCTGCCGAAAATGTGGCCATTACGGCTCGCCTTTAGGTGTCCTCCTTGGGATAGCGTCATTTAAAGAATGAGGGTCAGCACGACATAAATAAACCGGAAAAAAAAATCGGAGGAGCCTGCCGAATATGAGGCCATTACAGCTCGCCTTTAGGTGTCCTCCTCGAGAAAGCGTCATTTAAAAAATGAGCTTCTGCACGTAGTAAAAAAAAAACGGAGGAGCCTGCCGAAGATGTGGCCATTACGGCTCGCCTTTAGGTGTCCTCTTTGGGATAGCGTCATTTAAATAACGAGGGTCAGCACGACATAAAAAAACCGGAAAAAAAAAATCGGAGGAGCCTGCCGAATATGAGGCCATTACAGCTCGCCTTTAGGTGTCCTCCTCGGGATAGCGTCATTTAAAGAGCGAGGCTCTGCACGACATAAAAAAAAACCAGAAAAAAACCGGAGGAGCCTACCGAAGATGACGCCATTACGGCTCGCCTTTAGGGGTCCTCCTCGGGATAGCATCATTTAAAGAACGAGGGTCAGCACGTAGTATAATAAAATGGAGGACCTTGCCGAAGATGAGGCAATTACAGCTCTTCTTTAGGTGTACTCCTCGGGATAGCGTCATTTAAAGAGCGAGGGTCTGCACGACGTAAAAAAAGGAGAAAAAAACCGGAAAAAACCGGAGGAGCCTACCGAAGATGACGCCATTCCGGCTCGCCTTTAGGTGTCCTTCTTGGGACAGCGTCATTTAAAGAACGAGGGTCAGCACGTAGTATAATAAAATGGAGGAGCCTGCCGAACATGAGGCCATTACAGCTCGCCTTTAGGTGTCCTCCTCGGGATAGCATCATTTAAAGAGCGAGGGTCTGCATGATGTAAAAAAAACTAGAAAAAAACTGGGGTAGCTTGCCGAAGATGAGGCCATTACGGCTCGCCTTTAGGTGTCCTCCTCGAGATAGCGTCAATTAAAGAATGAGGTTTAGCACGTAGTGAAAAACAAAACCGGAGGAGCCAACCGAAGATGAGGCCATTACGGCTCGCGTTTAGCTGTCCTCCTCGGGATAACATCATTTAAATAACGAGGGTCAGCGCGTAGTAAAAAAAAACCCGGAGGAGCCTGCAGCAAATGAGGACATTACGGCTCGCCTTTAGGTGTCTTCCTCGGGATAGCGTCATTTAAAGATGGGGTCAGCACGACTGAAAAAAATCGGAAAAAAAAACCGGAAGATCCTGCCAAATATGAGGCTATTACGACTCGCCTTTAGGTGTCCTCCTTGGGATAGCGTCATTTAAAGAACGAGCGTCTGCACGACTTAAAAAAAATCGAAAAAGAAAACCGGAGGAGCCTGTCGCAGATGAGGCCAATACGGCTCGCCTTTAGGTGTCCTCCTCGGGATAGCGTCATTTAAAAAATGAGCTTCAGCACGTAGTAAAAAAAAACCGGAGGAGCCTGCCGAAGATGTGGCCATTACGGCTCGCCTTTAGGTGTCCTCCTCGGGATAGCGTCATTTAAAGAACGAGGGTCAGCACGACATAAAAAAAACCGGAAAAAAAAATCGGAGGAGCCTGCCGAAGATGAGGCCATTACAGCTCGCCTTTAGGTGTCCTCCTCGGGATAGCGTCATTTAAAGAGCGAGGCTCTGCACGACATAAAAAAAACCAGAAAAAAACCGGAGGAGCCTGCCGAAGATGACGCCATTACGGCTCGCCTTTAGGTGTCCTCCTCGGGATAGCATCATTTAAAGAACGCGGGTCAGCACGTAGTATAATAAAATGGAGGACCCTGCCGAAGATGAGGCCATTACAGCTCTTCTTTAGGTGTACTCCTCGGGATAGCGTCATTTAAAGAGCGAGGGTCTGCACGACGTAAAAAAAGGAGAAAAAAACCGGAAAAAACCGGAGGAGCCTACCGAAGATGACGCCATTCCGGCTCGCCTTTAGGTGTCCTTCTCGGGACAACAACATTTAAAGAACGAGGGTCAGCACGTAGTATAATAAAATGGAGGAGCCTGCCGAAGATGAGGCCATTACAGCTCGCCTTTAGGTGTCCTCCTCGGGATAGCATCATTTAAAGAGCGAGGGTCTGCACGATGTAAAAAAAACTAGAAAAAAGCTGGGGTAGCTTGCCGAAGATGAGGCCATTACGGCTCGCCTTTAGGTGTCCTCCTCGGGATAGCGTCAATTAAAGAATGAGGTTTAGCACGTAGTGAAAAACAAAACCGGAGGAGCCAACCGAAGATGAGGCCATTACGGCTCGCGTTTAGCTGTCCTCCTCGGGATAGCATCATTTAAAGAACGAGGGTCAGCACGTCGTAAAAAAAAAACCCGGAGGAGCCTGCCGTAAATGAGGACATTACGGCTCGCCTTTAGGTGGCTTCCTCGGGATAGTGTCATTTAAAGATGGGGTCAGCACGACTGAAAAAAATCGGAAAAAAAAAAACCGGAGGATCCTGCCGAAGATGAGGCTATTACGACTCGCCTTTAGGTGTCCTCCTTAGGATAGCGTCATTTAAAGAACGAGCGTCTGCACGACTTAAAAAAAACCGAAAAAAAAGCTAGAGGAGCCTGTTGCAGATGAGGCCAATACGGCTCGCCTTTAGGTGTCCTCCTCGGGATAGCGTCATTTAAAAAATGAGCTTCAGCACGTAGTAAAAAAAAACCGGAGCAGCCTGCCAAAGATGTGGCCATTACGGCTCGCCTTTAGGTGTCCTCCTCGGGATAGCGTCATTTAAAGAACGAGGGTCAGCACGACATAAAAAAAACCGGAAAAACAAAATCGGAGGAGCCTGCCGAAGATGAGGCCATTACAGCTCGCCTTTAGGTGTCCTCCTCGGGATAGCGTCATTTAAAGAGCGAGGCTCTGCACGACATAAAAAAAACCAGAAAAAAACCGGAGGAGCCTGCCGAAGATGACGCCATTACGGCTCGCCTTTAGGTGTCTTCCTTGGGATAGCATCATTTAAAGAACGAGGGTCAGCACGTAGTATAATAAAATGGAGGACCTTGCCGAAGATGAGGCCATTACAGCTCTTCTTTAGGTGTACTCCTCGGGATAGCGTCATTTAAAGAGCGAGGGTCTGCACGACTTAAAAAAACGAGAAAAAAACTAGAAAATATCGGAGGAGCCTACCGAAGATGACGCCATTCTGGCTCGCCTTTAGGTGTCCTTCTCGGGACAGCGTCATTTAAAGAACGAGGGTCAGCACGTAGTATAATAAAATGGAGGAGCCTGCCGAAGATGAGGCCATTACAACTCGCCTTTAGGTGTCCTCCTCGGGATAGCATCATTTAAAGAGCGAGGGTCTGCAGGATGTAAAAAAAACTGGGGTTGCTTGCCGAAGATGAGGCCATTACGGCTCGCCTTTAGGTGTCCTCCTCGGGATAGCGTCAATTAAAGGACGATGGTCAGCACGACGTAAAAAAAAACCGTAAAAAAAACCGGAGGAGCCTAACGAATATGAGGGCATTACGGCTCGCCTTTCGGTGTCTTCCTCGGGATAGCGTCATTTAAAGAACAAGGGTCAGCATGATGTAAAAAAAGGGAAAAAAAACCGGAGGAGCCTGCCGAAGATGAGGCCAATACGGCTCGCCTTTAGGTGTCCTCCTCGGGATAGCGTCATTTAAGGAACGAGGGTCAGCACGACGTTAAAAAAAACTGAAAAAAAAAACGAAGGAGCCTGCCAAAAATGAGGCCATTACGGCTCGCCTTTAGGTGTCCTCCTTAGGATAGCGTCATTTAAAGAACGAGGGTCTGCACGTCGTAAAAAAAAACCAGAAAAAAAAATCGGAGGAGACTGCCGAAGATGAAGCCATTACAGCTCGCCTTTAGGCGTCCTCCTCGGGATAGCGTCATTTAAAGAACGAGGATCAGCACGATGTAAAAAAAATAGAAAAAAAAAACCGGAGGTACCTGCCGAAGATGAGGCCATTACGGCTCGCCTTTATGTATCCTTCTCGGGATAGCGTCATTTAAAGAATGAGGGTCAGCACGTAGTGAGAAAAAAAACGGCGGAGCCAACCGAAGATGAGGCCATTGCGGCTCGCCTTTAGGTGTCCTCCTCAGGATAGCGTCATTTAAAGAACGAGGGTCAGCACGTAGTAAAAAAAAAACCGGAGGAGCCTGCCTAAAATCAGGCCATTACGGCTCCCCTTTAGGTGTCCTCCTCGGGATAGCGTCATTTAAAGATGGGGTCAGCATGACGGAAAAAAATCGGAAAAAAAACCGGAGGAGCCTGCTGAAGATGAGGCTATTACTACTCGCCTTTAGGTGTCCTCCTTAGGATAGTGTCATTTAAAGAACGAGGTTCTGCACGACGTAAAAAAAAATTGGAAAAAAAAAACCAGATGAGGCTACCGAAGATGAGGCTATTACGACTCGCCTTTAGGTGTCCTCCTTAGGATAGCGTCATTTAAAGAACGAGGATCTGCACGAACGTAAAAAAAATAGTAAAAAAAAAAAACCAGAGGAGCCTGCTGAAGATGAGGCCATTACGGCTCGCCTTTAGGTGTCCTCCTCGGGATAGCGTCATTTAAAGAACGAGGGTCAGCATGATGTAAAAAAAAACTGGAAAAAAACTGGAGGAGCCTACCGAAGATGAGGCCAATACGGCTCCCCTTTATGTGTCCTCCTCGGGATAGTGTCATTTAAAGAACGAGGGGCAGCACGACGTAAAAAAAAACCGAAAAAAAAACTGGAGGAGCCTGCTGAAGATGAGGCCATTACGGCTCGCCTTTAGGTGTCTTCCTCGGGATAGCGTCATTTAAAGAACGAAGTTCAGCACGTCGTAAAAAAAATCAGAAAAGAAAATCGTACGAGCCTTGACGTTGAGATTTTTGCCAGTAAAGAAGTTCATAAAAACAGTCGCGTTGTAGATATAGTCTCTAAACCGACAGAAATCCCTTTGTACAAACGTTTTGGGTGTCACAAGTAACAAACCCCATTAAAAATTGTTAACCGAGTATTCGAACCTTGGGTCGTCTTCTCAAGGAACTGCAAGGAAGTATGTTCTTACTATTGGCTATAAGGGTTGTAATCGGTGTTAGAAGGTGAGAAGCAAGCGATTTGAATGACAAGTAAAGTAAATGGCAATTAAAATAAATAATTACTGTAAAGCAACTTTTGGCAAGGTAAGAGAAATTAGGAGTCCAACTTAGTTGTCTCTCTCAAAAATAATGAAAGTTGAATCTAAATTCCACTTAGTTAACCTTTACTAAAGCAAAGGAAAGTCAAGGGACTAATTAGTTTGACGTTCGAATCCTATTTATTTCCTAAGAAAAGGTTGGGATTATTGAAGTTCAGTTCAATTAGCAAGATAACGATTATCAATTATGCTGAGTTTGATAACTGTTGAGTTACTGATTTCTTAGCCAAGACCAAAAGGGGAGAAAGTAAAATTGCTGGAATAAAAATGTCCTTAGATGGGAAGCAATAATAACTTAAATCGAAGAGAACAATAATAAATTGAAATATCTCAAATAATCATTAATTTAAATAATAATCTGTAACATGGAATAATTCATAAGCCAATTGGGCAACATCTGTAGATACGAATAAAAGCATTAAAGTAAAAGTAGCATAGAAACATAAATTAAAGTAAATATTAAACCTGGATCGAGAGTCACTCTTAAAAACTAAGAGAAGTCCTAAATCCTAAATCCTAATCCTAAGAGAGAGAGGAGAGAACCTCTCTCAAACTAAATCTAAATCATGGAAAGTGAAAATTGGCGAGCTCTCCCTTGAATGGATGCATTCCCCCACTTTATAACCTCTAGTCTATGTGTTCTGCACTTGGATTTGGGCCAAAAAGGCTTCAGAATCCGCTATGAGCGTTTTCTGCAATTTCTGGTGCGTGGCCTCTGTCACGCATCCGCGTGGGTCACGCGGTCGCGTCATCTGGAGCGTTTCCTTGCCACGCGGTCGCGTCAGTCACGCGTCCGCGTCGTATGCGTTCTACTTAAGGCGTGCGGTCGCGTCAGTCATGCGGCCGCGTCGCTTCTTCTTCGCTTCTGGAACGCGATCGCGTCGTCCATGCGATCGCGTGGATGCCAGTTTCTTCAGAAGCTCCGTTTTGTGCTTTCCTTCCATTTTTGTACGTTTCCTTTTCCATCCTTTAAGTTATTCTGCCTTAGAAAATCTGAAACTACTCAACACACTAATCACGGCATCGAATGGAAATAAAGGTAATTAAAATAATTAATATTAAAGCTTAGAAAACATGTTTTTCACATACATCACATAATAAGGAAGGGAGAGTAAAACCATGCAATTAATATGAATAAGTGGGTGAAGGATTGAATAAATCACTCAAACTAAGCACAAAATAAACCATAAAATATGGGTTTATCAACCTCCCCACACTTAAACAATAGCATGTCCTCATGCTAAATCCAAGGTAAAGAATAAGGTAAGGTGAAAGTGGTGGAATGTTATGCAATGCAACCTATTCTAAATACATCTACCTAAATGAGTCATGCAATTCTAATTTATCCACTCATATATAAAGCTTACATGTAGTCAAATTAATTCACATTCTCAAGGAGTCATATATATATAGCCAACCCTTAAATAATAAAGCATTTTAGCAAATGAGATGGGAAATAAAAATATTGTACAAACTTGCAAAACAATTAGTAATTTAAGCACAGATATATGTTGATGAGCTATTGAACCCTCACTGGATTTTGTGTTTACCCTCTAGTCACTCAGTGTTTATTGGGTTTATTCACTCTACTTTTTTTTTTTATTTTTACTTTCTATAACTTTGTTCTTCATCTAACCAATCAACAATTATAGAGTACAGTTATACCAAAGTCATGAGGTCTTTAATTAAGGTTGTAATGGGGCCAAGGTAAAGGTAAGGATATATGTATAAGGCTAAGTGAGCTAATAAGTGAATCTTTAATTAGACTAAGATCTCACCTAACATACATGTTTAGTAGAACAAGCTTCTTTACCAATTTTCCCATATTATCCCACTTGTTGTTACATGCTCATGTTTCAAGTTTTATTTTTATCCCATGTGCATTGCTTTTATTTTGCATTGGGGAATTTTTTGTATCCTCTTTTATTAAATGCTGAAAAATAACTTTTTTTTAATGCACATGGTAATTGAATCACTTTGATTTCTCATGAGCATGCTTCCCAAATTTTCTGAGTTATTTTATTTCTTTCAACTTTTTCTACCTTTTGTTTCTATCATCCATGTTCCCAATAGGTTTCCCACATTCTAATCTATTCATAATTTTCTATCTTAAGCTAACCAAGGATTCAACTTGGGATTTTATTTTATTTTTCTGCTTAAGGCTAGTAGTGTGGCTAAATAGAATAAAAGGGATTTTAAAGGCTCAAGGGGGCTAACAAGGGTGATGTGAAAGGTAGGTTATTTGGGGTAAGTGAGCTAAAATCAAATGATGGCCTCAATCATTCTTTTGGCATGTATCTATATTCTATAATCGGACATATAGATTAAAGCAAAGTAAAGAACATCAGAATAAAAAGAAGCGAAACACACAGGAATGAAATTATGGTTTGAATGCAACCATACAATTAAGCTCAAGACTCACAGGCTGTGTGTTCTCTAACTCAAGCATCATATATCATTCATATATGTTATGCAGGTTTAGTTAAAAATTCCCATTATTCTCATAAAAAAATTATTTAAGGTAGCCTTTAAAGTTTTAATGTTCCTCCTTGATGAAATGTTGTCAACTTAACTATATGATGTAATGCTATATATACAAGGTTTATGGATTTAAATCTGTTATGTTCAATTTCCTAGCTTACTTCCTTTTTATATTTTTCAATTTAACTATGCTATCTTTTGCTAAAAAGGGTAAACTATACTAATTAATCCACTAATAAGTTAGAATTGCAAACTAAACTAAATAATTAAAAATATGAACTAAAAATGCAAAATACAAAAATAGAGTAAAAATACATAAAACCAGCAATGTGTAAGTACTCAGAAAAAAAGAAAAATACAGAAAAATATCCAAAATAAAAGAAAAAGAGATGTAGTGGTTCACCAAAATAAAACGCCAGAGATGGCGACCTCCCCACACTGAAATTGAAGCATCGTCCCTGATGCTCAGTCAAGCCAGGTGTGAAGGGGTGTCATCACTAGTAGGGATGGTAGCTGGAGGCTCTGTGGTGGTGGTGGGCTGAGGGTCTGGCTGCTGTAGAGGCAGTGCTAACTGGATCGGGATCTCCGGATCTGCAGCCTCGATCTGATGCATAATCTCCTGATGCGGGGCGGCCTGCTCTGTGCCTGCCTGCTGATGGGTTTCCTACTGGAAGTGAGTCTCCTCCTCGTGCTCATCCTCCTCCTCTTCTGATGGCTCTGATGGTGTGTCGGGCTCGGAGGGGATGTCACCACCCTGTCGGATCATCAGCTTCAGATGTGAATAGCGTCGCTGGCTGCGACGCTCCAATCTCTCATACCGGCGCCGGTTACGGCACTCCATCTAATCAAGCTGTCGGAATAGGCGGTGCACGAGGCGGTATACAGGCTCAGAGGCAGGTGGAGGTACAGTGGATGCAGCAGGGGCAGCCGTGGAAGAAGAGGGTCCAGCAGACGGTGGGGCTGTCTCATTAATAGCAGTGAAGGGTGGTGGTCTGTAGCCCAAAGCTAGGAAGTTCCTGCTATGAGGAATGATCTTCGTACAGTCCGCCGCTGGTGGTCTCTCATCGGCATCCTCCCATGGCAAGTCAGCTTGACAGCCTAGCTGTGTAATCATATACGGAAAAGGGAGGGTGCCTCGGACATGGACCCTGGCCATATAATGCCGGATGAAGCGTGGTAGATAAAGGTCCTTACCCTCCAACACACACCATAGGAGGGTGATGATAGCAGCCGGGATCTCCGTCTCATGAGTACTCGGCATTACATAATTGCTCAAGATCTGGTGCCATAACCAAGCCTCATCATTTAAGTATGCCCTCTTGATCCCTCTAGGCATGGTGGTGTCCTGACCCATCTCCCAAGGAACAGTCGGGTCGAGAGCTATCCGAGCCTTTACAGCATCCCAATCAAACTGCATCAGGCGCATGTCCTCCTCAGCCTTTGAATAACCATCAGGCTGATCGGACTTGGCTGGGAGCTGGAGAATGTCCTCTATGGCCTCCTCAGTGACTAGAATTTGTTTTCCTCTCAGGTTCACTGCATCTAAGGTGGTGATGTATTAGTTGCAGTAGAATTCCCGGACCCAAGATGCATTGACCTCTGTCAATGTTCTCTCCTAAAAGAACCAGCCTTTTTGCTTGATTTGCTCAGTGGTGTACTGCTAGAGTGCTTCTGGAATCTTCAGAGTTCTCTCTAGGTATAGATTCCTGGAGTTTGCAAATGCCGGATACTTTAGCTCACAGTACCGGTTTGCAAATTTTATTGAATCATTTGCAGGGAGCAGCTAGTCAGCTTTTTCATGCTGTGTAAATTTTTCTCCCGCCATGAGGAATCATGCATGAGGGCAATGATGGACTGGGAGGAATCTCCTCTCTTGCGCTTGCCAGTAGCCTTGCCTTTTCCTTTCCTTTGTGAGGTAGACATCCTGAAAAATGGGAAACCAGGATATGGATAAAAATAGGGAAGCAAATAGGCAATTTAAACAAAGAAAAATCAAAGCGGCAAAGGAGAATTAGAATGAGGTAAATGAGTCAAGTAAATGTGCATTAAGGATTGTTTAGTAGTTTAAAATTTGGAAAGGAAGAATTTACAATCCAAAATGTATCAGAATTTAAGTTAAATAGAAAAATTGTCATTATGCCATGGTTAGAAAGTCAGAAAAGAGATTTTAAAAGGTTAGTATGGTTAGAAGTTGAAAGAGGAGTTAGTAAATTAAAATTAGTGAGTCAGTAAAATGTGGGTTAAGGTAAGTGGCATAAAGAAAATATTCCATATAACAAGGATTCACAATTATGACTAGAAATAACTCACAACCGAACAAAAAAAAACAGGGTGATGTTGATTCTATTAGATATAAAGAAAGCAAGAATTGGAATCAGAATATCACAGATGCAGTTTATAAACCAGGAAATCAAAGAGGATAAGAAAGTCTGCCATAGCATTCATGAAGTGGTTTGGGTAAAGCAGAGGACAACAGAGTTCAGATTGCCAAACCAAAACAAGAATGAAAATAATTCACAAGAAATTTGGGCAGCATTCCGGCTAAAATTGGATTGTCCCGGAAAATAAACAGCAAACAAGGCAGTTCATGTGAATTAAAAAAAACTTGCTGCAGTTACCTATAATTAATAGAAACATGAAAATTCAGAGTATCAAGAAGCAAATGCAGGAAATTACAGCATATGAACAAGGTCACAGGAACAGCAGAATCGCAGTTTTGGTAAAACAGAAACATGAACAGTGCAAGTAAACAGACCTAAATCCACTAACCACAGTCTAATCTACCTAACAACCTAAAATCCACTACAACATGCATTTCTAGCTACTAAACATGAACATAAACGGGAAAAATAAGAAAAACTACGAATGAAAAAAAAAGGGGCTTGCGTGCTGCGGAACCTGGAAAGCGTAAGAAGTAGAACGGGGCTGAAAAGCGGCTGAGAGGTGGCTGCGGCGGCATCCGGCGCTGTGGAGGGGCACGGCAGCGCGGTGGCGGCTGAGGGGGCAGTTCGGTCAGGGGAAAGGGAGGGGTAATGGGTGGAATAGGGGAGGGGGTTGGATAGGGGAGAGGGGGGGTGGCGCAGCTGGGATGGCCGGCGGTGGTGGGTGGTGCTCCGTGGAGGGCAGTGGCGGAGAGGGGAGAAGAGAAGAAGAAAGAAGAAGAAAGAAGGGGAGGGAGGGAAGGGGAAGGTGGCGATGGCGTCTGGACGGCGGTGGCATCTGGGTGGTGGTCGGGGCGGCAGCAATGGTGGCTGGGTGGTGGTTGAGAGAGGAAGAAGAAGAGAGGGAGAAGAAGGTTGGGGGCTGCGCGACTGATAGGGTTCGCGTGGCTGGGGGGTTATATTTTCAAATCCACGCGGCCGCGTGGAGCACGCAGTCGCATGGTTGGGGTGAATATGGGAGTGACGCGATCGCATGGGTCGCGCGATCGCATGAAATGGGTGGAAGAGGAGATGACGCGATCGCATGGGTCGCGCGGTCGCGTGGTTGGGGTGTATATGGGAGATGACGCGATCGGGTGGGTCGCGTGATCGCGTCGCTGGAAATTGTGCTAAACGCACGACTCCAGCACCGTTTCAGCGCAACTCTCTGTCTCCTTCTGGGGTGATGTGCAATCCATGCGACGCGATCGCGTCGCTCACGCGGTCGCATGGGTTTGGTATTGTGCAAGTGACGCGATCGCGTGGGTCAATTTGTGCAAAACGCACAAGGACCGCACAATTCCAGCCTAACTTTCTGGACGTTGGATATTTACGCCGATCTCCAGGTCACGCGGCCGCGTGGATGACGCGGTCGCATGGATAGTGTTTTTGCCATATGACGCGATCGCATGGGGCATGCGGTCGCGTCGTGCATCCTTTTTTTTTTTTGAATGCAGAATGCAGCATGCAGAATGCAATGCTTAATATGAATGCTATGCATGATTCCAGGTTCAATAAAATGAAATAAAATTCAAAAACAAACAAAACTAAATAAAATTAAAATTGCAAAAGGAACGATCATACCATGGTGGGTTGTCTCCCACCTAGCACTTTTAGTTAAAGTCCTTAAGTTGGACATTGGAAGAGCTTCCTACTATGGTGGCTTGTGTTTAAATTCATCCCAAAATCTCCACCAGTGCTTGGAATGCCAATAGCCTCCGGGATCCCAAACTAGGCATGTAAAGCTTCTGAGCAGCTTCAAACAGATTTTCAGGATCTCGGGGTGACAAATATTAGAATAAACTCCAGGATCCCAAGCCTTGTTTTTAAATCTGCTTCTGTCTTGATCTACGTGTTTCCATCCGGGCGGTTTAAAGAGTAGAATCTCACCATGGTGACCAAACGTTCTCCGTGATCCATGCAATTGAGCATGATACCAACCCATGTACTTCGAGGTGAAGCGTGGAACCTTATTGAACCTTGTATACCAGCTCTGAGCATGAGCCATTTCCCTCTTACTCTTAAAGCCGCAAAGAGCTCTAAGCTGGCCATCTGTTTCAAGCAAACCATATTCAAGTGAATAAGTAAAGTTATAGGTTAAGGATTGTACCTACTTGAAGCTTGTATTGGGTGGCAATGGCCTTGGGGTAGGTGTTTCTGGTGGTTCTGTAAGTTATTCTCCCTTGGGTTCTTCTGTGAATTTCTCCACTTCCTTGCAAGAGTCTTCAAATGTAGTATCACCCTGGTCAAAGTCTTCTATGTCTTCCTCATCACTCGAGTCATAGATTGGAGGTTGAGAGAAATCTACCTCTGTATCATCTTCGTATTCATCTGGGGAAGATTCTTCAATCTCTCCGCAAGTTCATTACTAAGAGAGCTAGACTTGTGACTATCATCATCAAGGGAATTTGTGTCCTGGGTTATTCCGTCTGATTCTTCATAAACAACTTGCCTTGGAGATTGTACAATATCCTCCTTAGCATCAACTGTAGCGTCTTTGACGGAGTTTTCCTCTGTTCTGGATTCCCAAGGAGGTTCAGCATCTCCTAGATCTTCAACTAACTCTTCTTCTTGAACAATGACAGCTTCTTCTACTTGTTCTAGTACGGATTCATTCTCTGTCTTGTCCACTGGAGTTTCCGGTATCTCCTTCGTGCTACGCTCTTCGTTAGACTGTTCACATGGGGCTGTGGCTGATCCTTGTGTATTTGAGCACCTAGAAACCCATTGAATTATTGTTTTCTCTAGTTGTCGAATGGTTGTTTGAAGTTTATTTACTGTTTCCTTTAGGCGAACCTCTGCTTCTCGGGTTGCCGGACTTGGACATGATACAAAGGAAAGTGGTGGTGATTGGGAGTGATTGGATTGGTACTGGGGTAAGGAAGGATCATATAGTGGAGAATGGTGAAGAGAAGCTTGTGAGTGTGGTGGTTCGAGGTTATGTTGAAAGGATGGTTTATATGCACGGGGTGGGGCTTGTTGGTAGTTACAAGGTTGTCCACCATATCTTTCAGCTGGGTATGCACGGTAGAATGGTCTTTGTCCAGGATATCTCGGAGGGTGTTGCTGCCTAAAGGGTTGATTAGATCCTCTTGGCTCCATCCATCCTTGATTGGTCTGACCTTGATGCATATTCCTGCTGTGACTTCTATTTCCTTCAACAAAGTTAGAACCAAACTCAAAGCGAGAGGGGTGAGAGTTCATAGTAGCAAATAAAGATAAGAAGAAAAAAAAACAAAAATAAAGAAACAAGCAAAAGAAAAATATTTACAATAACCAATAATAAGGCACACGTTAGCAGTTCCCCGGCAACGGTGCCATTTTGACGTTGAGATTTTTGCCAGTAAAGAAGTTCATAAAAATAGTCGCGTTGTAGATATAGTCTCTAAACCGACAGAAATCCCTTCGTACAAACGTTTTGGGTGTCACAAGTAACAAACCCCTTTAAAAATTGTTAACCGAGTATTCAAACCTCGGGTCGTCTTCTCAAGGAATTGCAAGGAAGTATGTTCTTACTATTGGCTATAAGGGTTGTAATCGGGGTTAGAAGGTGAGAAGCAAGCGATTTGAATGACAAGTAAAGTAAATGGCAATTAAAATAAATAATTACTGTAAAGCAACTTTTGGCAAGATAAGAGAAATTAGGAGTCCAACTTAGTTGTCTCTCTCAACAATAATGAAAGTTGAATCTAAATTCCACTTAGTTAACCTTTACTAAATCAAAGGAAAGTCAAGGGACTAATTAGTTTGACCTTCGAATCTTATTTATTTCCTAAGAAAAAGTTGGGATTATTGAAGTTCAGTTCAATTAGCAAGATAACGATTATCAATTATGCTGAGTTTGATAACTGTTGAGCTACTGATTTCTTAGCCAAGACCAAAAGGGGAGAAAGTAAAATTGCTGGAATAAAAATGTCCTTAGATGGGAAGCAATAATAACTTAAATCAAAGAGAACAATAATAAACTGAAATATCTCAAATAATCATTAATTCAAATAATAATCTGTAACATGGAATAATTCATAAGCCAATTGGGCAACATCTGTAGATACGAATAAAAGCATTAAAGTAAAAGTAGCATAGAAATATAAATTAAAGTAAATATTAAACCTGGATCGAGAGTCACTCTTAAAAACTAAGAGAAGTCCTAAATCCTAAATCCTAATCCTAAGAGAGAGAGGAGAGAACCTCTCTCAAACTAAATCTAAATCATGGAAAGTGAAAATTGGCGAGCTCTCCCTTGAATGGATGCATTCCCCCACTTTATAACCTCTAGTCTATGTGTTCTGCACTTGGATTTGGGCCAAAAAGGCTTCAAAATCCGCTATGAGCGTTTTCTGCAATTTCTGGTGCGTGGCCTCTGTCACACGTCCGCGTGGGTCACGCGGTCGCGTCATCTGGAGCATTTCCTTGCCACGCGGTCGCGTCAGTCACACGTCCGTGTCGTATGAGTTCTACTTAAGGCGTGCGGTCGCGTCAGTCATGCGGCCGCGTCGCTGCTTCTTCGCTTCTGGCACGCGATCGCGTCGTCCATGCGATCGCGTGGATGCCAGTTTCTTCAGAAGCTCTGTTTTGTGCTTTCCTTCCATTTTTGTACGTTTCCTTTTCCATCCTTTAAGTTATTCTGCCTTAGAAAATCTGAAACTACTCAACACGCTAATCACGGCATCGAATGGAAATAAAGGTAATTAAAATAAGGGTAAAGTATACTTTTTGTCCTTGAAGTTTGGCAAAAGTTTCAAAAATATCCCTAAGTTTTATTTTGTTTCAATTTTGTCCCAAAATTTTTTGATTTGCATCAAATATACCCTCGACGGCTAAATTTTCAAAAAATTTAAGACCAATCTAACAATAATGCATGAAAATTATGTTTGATTTACTTGTGTTGAGGGGTTGTTATTATGAAATTGTTGTTGAATCGGTTTTAAATTTTTTGAAAATTTAGCCGTCAAGGGTATATTTGATGCAAATCGAAAACTTTTGGGACAAAATTGAAACAAAATAAAACTTAGGGGTATTTTTAAAATTTTTGTTAAACTTCAGGGACAAAAAGTATACTTTACCCTTAAAATAATTAATATTAAAACTTAGGAAACATGTTTTTCACATACATCACATAATAAGGAAGGGAGAGTAAAACCATCCAATTAATATGAATAAGTGGGTGAAGGATTTGATAAATCACTCAAACTAAGCACAAAATAAACCATGAAATATGGGTTTATCAAGCCTGCCGCAGATGAGGCCATTACGGCTCGCCTTTAGGTGTCCTCCTCAGGAAAGCGTCATTTAAAGAATCAGGGTCAGCATGTAGTGAAAAAAAATGGAAAAAAAATGGAAAAAAAACCGGAGGAGCCTGCCGAAGATGAGGCCATTACGGCTCGCATTTAGGTGTCCTCCTCGAGATAGTGTCATATAAAGGACGAGGGGCAGCACGACATAAAAAAAATTGGATGAGCCTGCTGAAGATGAGGCCATTACGGCTTGCCTTTAGGTGTCCTCCTCGTGATAGCGTCATTTAAAGAACGAGAGTCAGCGTGTAGTAAAAAAAACTCGAGGAGCCTGCCGAAGATGAGGCCATTACAGCTCGTTTTTAGGTGCCCTCCTCGGGATAGCGTCATTTAAAGAGCGATGGTCTGCACGACGTAAAAAAAAAACCAAAAAAAAAAAACCGGAAGAGCATGCCGAAGATGAGGCCATTATGGCTCGCTATTAGGTGTCTTCCTCGGGATAGCGTCAATTAAAGGACGAGGGTCAGCACGACATAAAAAAAACCAACAAAAAAAACTGGTGGTGCCAGCCGAAGATGAGGGCAATACGGCTCGCCTTTTGGTGTCCACCCTGGGATAGTGTCATTTAAAGAACGATGGTCAGCACGACGTAAAAAAAATCGGAGGAGCCTGCCGAAGATGAGGCCATTACGGCTCCCCTTTAGGTGTCCTCCTCGGGATAGCGTCATTTAAAGAACGAGGGTCAGCACGACGTAAAAAAAACTGGAAAAAAATGGAGGAGCCTGCCGAAAATGATGCCATTACGGCTCGCCTTTATGTGTCCTCCTCAGGATAGCGTCATTTAAAGAGCGAGGGTCAACACGTAGTAAAAAAAAAAAAACTGGAGGAGCCTGCCGATGATGAGGCCATTACAGCTCGCCTTTAGGTGTTCTCCTCGAGATAGCGATATTTAAAGAGCGAGTGTCTGCACGACGTAAAAAAAACCAGAAAAAAACCGGAGGAGCCTACCGAAGATGAGGCCATTACGGGTCGCCTTTAGGTGTCCTCCTCGGGATAGTGTCATTTAAAGAACGAGGGTCAGCACGATGTAAAAAAAAACCAGATAAAAAACCTGGAGGAGCCTGCCGAAGATGAGGCCAATACGGCTCGCCTTTAGGTGTCTTCCTCGAGATAGTGTCATTTAAAGAACAAGGGGCAGCACGACGTAAAAAAAACAGAAAAAAAAACCGGAGGAGCCTGCTGAAGATGAGGCCATTACGGCTCGCCTTTAGGTGTCCTCCTCGGGATAGCGTCATTTAAAGAACGAAGGTCTGCACGTCGTAAAAAAAATCGGAAAAGAAAACCGTAGGAGCCTGCCGCAGATGAGGCTATTACGGCTCGCCTTTAAGTTTCCTCCTCAGCATAGCGTCATTTAAAGAATCAGGGTCAGCACGTAGTGAAAAAAAAACAGGAAAAAAAACCGGAGGAGCCTGCCGAAGATGAGGCCATTACGGCTCGCCTTTAGGTGTCCTCCTCGGGATAGTGTCATTTAAAGAACGAAGGGCAGCATGACGTAAAAAAATGGAAAAAAAACCAGAGCAGCATGCTGAAGATGAGGCCATTATGGCTCGCCTTTAGGTGTCCTCCTCGAGATAGCGTCATTTAAAGAACGAGGGTCAGCACGTAAAAAAAAAAACTGGAGGAGCCTGCCGAAGATGAGGCCATTACAGCTCGCCTTTAGGTGCCCTCCTCGGGATAGCATCATTTAAAGACCGATGGTCTGCACGACGTAAAAAAAAACCAGAAAAAAACTGGAGGAGCCTGCCGAAGATGAGGCCATTACGGCTCCCCTTTAGGTGTCCCCCTCGGGATAGCTTCATTTAAAGAACAAGGGTCAGCACAACGTAAAAAAAACTGGAAAAAAACCGGAGGAGCCTGCTGAAGATGAGGCCATTACGGATCGCCTTTAGGTGTCCTCCTCGGGATAGCGTCATTTAAAGAACGAGGGTCAGCATGATGTAAAAAAAATGGAAAAAAAAAAAAACCGGAGGAGCCTGCCAAAGATGAGGCCATTATGGCTCCCCTTTAGGTGTCCTCCTCGGGTTAGCGTCATTTAAAGAACGCGGGTCAGCACAGCGTAAAAAAAATGGAAAAAAAAACCGGAGGAGCCTGCCGAAGATGAGGCCATTACGGCTCCCATTTAGGTGTCCTCCTCGGGATAGCGTCATTTAAAGAACGAGGGTCAGCACGACGTAAAAAAAATTGGAAAAAAAACCGGATTAGCCTGATGAAAATGAGGCCATTACGGCTCGCCTTTAGGTGTCCTCCTCGGGATAGCGTCATTTAAAGAGCGAGGGTCAACACATAGTAAAAAAAAACAAAGGAGCCTGCCGAAGATGAGGCCATTACAGCTCCCCTTTAGGTGTTCTCCTCGTGATAGCGACATTTAAAGAGGGAGGGTCTGCACGACGTAAAAAAATAAAAAAAAAACCGGAAGAGCCTGCCGAAGATGAGGCCAATACGGCTCGCCTTTAGGTGTCCTCCTCGGGATAGTGTCATTTAAAGAAGGAGGGGCAGCACGACGTAAAAAAAAAACCAAAAAAAAAAAACCGGAGGAGCCTGCTGAAGATGAGGCAATTACGGCTCGCCTTTAGGTGTCCTCCTCGGGATAGCGTCATTTAAAGAACGAAGGACAGCACGTTGTAAAAAAAATCGGAAAAGAAAACCGTAGGAGCCTGCCGCAGATGAGGCTACTACGGCTCGCCTTTAGGTTTCCTCCTCAGAATAGCATCATTTAAAGAATCAGGGTCAGCACTTAGTGAAAAAAACCGGAAAAAAAAACCGGAGGAGCCTGCCGAAGATGAGGCTATTACGTCTCGCCTTTAGGTGTCCTCCTCGGGATAGTGTCATTTAAAGAACAGGGGGCAGCATGACGTAAAAAAAATGGAAATAAAACCAGAGGAGCATGCAGAAGATGAGGCCATTACGGCTCGCGTTTAGGTGTCCTCCTCGGGATAGCGTCATTTAAAGAACGAGGGTCAACACGTAGTAAAAAAAACTGGAGGAGCCTGCCGAAGGTGAGGCCATTACAGCTCGCCTTTAGGTGCCCTCCTCGGGATAGCGTCATTTAAAGAGCGATGGTCTGCACGACGTAAACAAAACCAGAAAAAAACCGAAGGAGCCTGCCGAAGATGAGGCTATTACGTCTCGCCTTTAGGTGTCCTCCTCGGGATAGTGTCATTTAAAGAACGAGGGTCAGCACGACGTAAAAAAAACAGAAAAAAAAACCGGAGGAGCCTGCTGAAGATGAGGCCATTACGGATCACCTTTAGGTGTCCTCCTCGGGATAGCGTCATTTAAAGAACGAGGGTCAACACGTAGTAAAAAAAAACTGGAGGAGCCTGCCGAAGATGAGGCCATTATGGCTCCCCTTTAGGTGTCCTCCTCGGGTTAGCGTCATTTAAAGAACGCGAGTCAGCACGGCGTAAAAAAAACTGGGAAAAAAAAATAGGAGGAGCCTGCCGAAGATGAGGCCATTACGGCTCCCCTTTAGGTGTCCTCGTCGGGATAGCGTCATTTAAAGAACGAGGGTCAGCACGACGTAAAAAAAAACTGGAAAAAAAACCGGAGGAGCCTGATGAAAATGAGGCCATTACGGCTCGCCTTTAGGTGTCCTCCTCGGGATAGCGTCATTTAAAGAGCGAGGCTCAACACATAGTAAAAAAAAAACCGGAGGAGCCTGCCGAAGATGAGGCCATTACAGCTCGCCTTTAGGTGTTCTCCTCGAGATAGTAACATTTAAAGAGCGAGGGTCTGCACGACTTAAAAAAATAAAAAAAAAATCGGAAGAGCCTACTGAAGATGAGGCCATTACGGCTCGCCTTTAGGTGTCCTCCTCGGATAGCGTCATTTAAAGAACGAGGGTCAGCATGATGTAAAAAAACCGAAAAAAAACCCGGACGAGCCTGCCGAAGATGAGGCCAATACGGCTCGCCTTTAGGTGTCCTCCTCAGGATAGCGTCATTTAAAGAATGAGGGTCAGCATGATGTAAAAAAAGGGGAAAAAAAATCCGGAGGAGCTTGCCGAAGATGAGGCCATTATGGCTCTCCTTTAGGTGTCCTCCTCGGTTTAGGATCATTTAAAGAACGCGAGTCAGCACGGCGTAAAAAAAAAACAGGAGGAGCCTGCCGAAGATGAGGCCATTACGGCTCCCCTTTAGGTGTCCTCCTCTGGATAGCGTCATTTAAAGAACGAGGGTCAGCACGACGTAAAAAAAACTGGAAAAAAAACCGGAGGAGCCTGATGAAAATGAGGCCATTACGGCTCGCCTTTAGGTGTCCTCCTCGGGATAGCGTCATTTAAAGAGCGAGGGTCATCACATAGTAAAAAAAAAAAACCGGAGGAGCCTGCCGAAGATGAGGCCATTACAGCTCGCCTTTAGGTGTTCTCCTCGAGATAGCGACATTTAAAGAGCGAGGGTCTGCACGACGTAAAAAAACAGAAAAAACCGGAAGAGCCTGCCGAAGATGAGGCCATTACGGGTCGCCTTTAGGTGTCCTCCTCGGGATCGCGTCTTTTAAAGAACGAGGGTCAGCACGATGTAAAAAAAATCGGAAAAAAAACCCAAAGGAGCCTACCGAAGATGAGGCCAATACGGCTCGCCTTTGGGTGTCCTCCTCGGGATAGAGTCATTTAAAGAATGAGGGGCAGCACGACATAAAAAAACAAAAAAAAAAAACGGAGGAGCCTGCTAAAGATGAGGCCATTACGGCTCGCCTTTAGGTGTCCTCATCGGGATTGCGTCATTTAAAGAACGAAGGTCAGCACGTCGTAAAAAAAAATCGGAAAAGAAAACCGTAGGAGCCTGCCGCAGATGAGGCTATTACGGTACCCCTTTAGGTTTCTTCCTCAGGATAGCGTCATTTAAAGAATCAGGGTCAGCACGTAGTGAAAAAAACTGGAAAAAAAATCGGAGGAGCCTGCCGAAGATGAGGCCATTACGGCTCGCCTTTAGGTGTTCTCCTCGGGATAGTGTCATTTAAAGAACGAGGGTCAGCATGACGAAAAAAAATGGAAAAAAAAACCAGAGGAGCATGCTGAAGATGAGGCCATTATGGCTCGCCTTTAGGTGTCCTACTCGGGATAGCGTCATTTAAAGAACGAGGGTCAGCACGGAGTAAAAAAAAAATGGAGGAGCCTGCCGAAGATGAGGCCATTACAGCTCGACTTTAGGTGCCCTCCTCGGGATAGCATCATTTAAAGAGCGATGGTCTGCACGACGTAAAAAAAAAACCAGAAAAGACAGGAGGAGCCTGCCGAAGATGAGGCCATTACGGCTCCCCTTTAGGTGTCCCCCTCGGGATAGCATCATTTAAAGAACGAGGGTCAGCACGACGTAAAAATAAACAGGAAAAAAAACCGGAGGAGCCTGCTGAAGATGAGGCCAATACGGATCACCTTTAGGTGTCCTCCCCGGGATAGCGTCATTTAAAGAACGAGGGTCAACACGTAGTAAAAAAAAAAACCAGAGGAGCCTGCCGAAGATGAGGCCATTATGGCTCCCCTTTAGGTGTCCTCCTCGGGTTAGCGTCATTTAAAGAACGCGAGTCAGCACGGCGTAAAAAAAACCGGGAAAAAAAAACCGGAGGAGCCTGCCGAAGATGAGGCCATTACGGCTCCCCTTTAGGTGTCCTCCTCGGGATAGCGTCATTTAAAGAACGAGGGTCAGCACGACGTAAAAAAAAACTGGAAAAAAAACCGGAGGATCCTGATGAAAATGAGGCCATTACGGCTCGCCTTTAGGTGTCCTCCTCGGGATTGCGTCATTTAAAGAGCGAGGGTCAACACGTAGAAAAAAAAAAAACCGGAGGAGCCTGCCGAAGATGAGGCCATTACAGCTCGCCTTTAGGTGTTCTCCTCGAGATAGCGACATTTAAAGAGCGAGGGTCTGCACGACGTAAAAAAACAGAAAAAACCGGAAGAGCCTGCCGAAGATGAGGCCATTACGGGTCGCCTTTAGGTGTCCTCCTCGGGATCGCGTCTTTTAAAGAACGAGGGTCAGCACGATGTAAAAAAAATCGGAAAAAAAACCCAGAGGAGCCTGCCGAAGATGAGGCCAATACGGCTCGCCTTTGGGTGTCCTCCTCGGGATAGAGTCATTTAAAGAATGAGGGGCAGCACGACATAAAAAAACAAAAAAAAAAAACGGAGGAGCCTGCTAAAGATGAGGCCATTACGGCTCGCCTTTAGGTGTCCTCATCGGGATTGCGTCATTTAAAGAACGAAGGTCAGCACGTCGTAAAAAAAAATCGGAAAAGAAAACCGTAGGAGCCTGCCGCAGATGAGGCTATTACGGTACCCCTTTAGGTTTCTTCCTCAGGATAGCGTCATTTAAAGAATCAGGGTCAGCACGTAGTGAAAAAAAACTGGAAAAAAAATCGGAGGAGCCTGCCGAAGATGAGGCCATTACGGCTCGCCTTTAGGTGTCCTCCTCGGGATAGTGTCATTTAAAGAACGAGGGTCAGCATGACGAAAAAAAATGGAAAAAAAACCAGAGGAGCATGCTGAAGATGAGGCCATTATGGCTCGCCTTTAGGTGTCCTACTCGGGATAGCGTCATTTAAAGAACGAGGGTCAGCACGGAGTAAAAAAAAAATGGAGGAGCCTGCCGAAGATGAGGCCATTACAGCTCGACTTTAGGTGCCCTCCTCGGGATAGCATCATTTAAAGAGCGATGGTCTGCACGACGTAAAAAAAAAAACCAGAAAAGACAGGAGGAGCCTGCCGAAGATGAGGCCATTACGGCTCCCCTTTAGGTGTCCCCCTCGGGATAGCGTCATTTAAAGAACGAGGGTCAGCACGACGTAAAAATAAACAGGAAAAAAAACCGGAGGAGCCTGCTGAAGATGAGGCCAATACGGATCACCTTTAGGTGTCCTCCCCGGGATAGCGTCATTTAAAGAACGAGGGTCAACACGTAGTAAAAAAAAAAACCAGAGGAGCCTGCCGAAGATGAGGCCATTATGGCTCCCCTTTAGGTGTCCTCCTCGGGTTAGCGTCATTTAAAGAACGCGAGTCAGCACGGCGTAAAAAAAACCGGGAAAAAAAAACCGGAGGAGCCTGCCGAAGATGAGGCCATTACGGCTCCCCTTTAGGTGTCCCCCTCGGGATAGCATCATTTAAAGAACGAGGGTCAGCACGACGTAAAAATAAACAGGAAAAAAAACCGGAGGAGCCTGCTGAAGATGAGGCCAATACGGATCACCTTTAGGTGTCCTCCCCGGGATAGCGTCATTTAAAGAACGAGGGTCAACACGTAGTAAAAAAAAAACCAGAGGAGCCTGCCGAAGATGAGGCCATTATGGCTCCCCTTTAGGTGTCCTCCTCGGGTTAGCGTCATTTAAAGAACGCGAGTCAGCACGGCGTAAAAAAAACCGGGAAAAAAAAACCGGAGGAGCCTGCCGAAGATGAGGCCATTACGGCTCCCCTTTAGGTGTCCTCCTCGGGATAGCGTCATTTAAAGAACGAGGGTCAGCACGACGTAAAAAAAAACTGGAAAAAAAACCGGAGGATCCTGATGAAAATGAGGCCATTACGGCTCGCCTTTAGGTGTCCTCCTCGGGATTGCGTCATTTAAAGAGCGAGGGTCAACACGTAGTAAAAAAAAAAACCGGAGGAGCCTGGCGAAGATGAGGCCATTACAGCTCGCCTTTAGGTGTTCTCCTCGAGATAGCGACATTTAAAGAGCGAGGGTCTGCACGACGTAAAAAAACAGAAAAACCGGAAGAGCCTGCCGAAGATGAGGCCATTACGGGTCGCCTTTAGGTGTCCTCCTCGGGATCGCGTCTTTTAAAGAACGAGGGTCAGCACGATGTAAAAAAAATCGGAAAAAAACCCAGAGGAGCCTGCCGAAGATGAGGCCAATACGGCTCGCCTTTGGGTGTCCTCCTCGGGATAGAGTCATTTAAAGAATGAGGGGCAGCACGACATAAAAAAACAAAAAAAAAAACGGAGGAGCCTGCTAAAGATGAGGCCATTACGGCTCGCCTTTAGGTGTCCTCATCGGGATTGCGTCATTTAAAGAACGAAGGTCAGCACGTCGTAAAAAAAAATCGGAAAAGAAAACCGTAGGAGCCTGCCGCAGATGAGGCTATTACGGTACCCCTTTAGGTTTCTTCCTCAGGATAGCGTCATTTAAAGAATCAGGGTCAGCACGTAGTGAAAAAAACTGGAAAAAAAATCGGAGGAGCCTGCCGAAGATGAGGCCATTACGGCTCGCCTTTAGGTGTCCTCCTCGGATAGTGTCATTTAAAGAACGAGGGTCAGCATGACGAAAAAAATGGAAAAAAACCAGAGGAGCATGCTGAAGATGAGGCCATTATGGCTCGCCTTTAGGTGTCCTACTCGGGATAGCGTCATTTAAAGAACGAGGGTCAGCACGGAGTAAAAAAAAAATGGAGGAGCCTGCCGAAGATGAGGCCATTACAGCTCGACTTTAGGTGCCCTCCTCGGGATAGCATCATTTAAAGAGCGATGGTCTGCACGACGTAAAAAAAAAACCAGAAAAGACAGGAGGAGCCTGCCGAAGATGAGGCCATTACGGCTCCCCTTTAGGTGTCCCCCTCGGGATAGCGTCATTTAAAGAACGAGGGTCAGCACGACGTAAAAATAAACAGGAAAAAAAACCGGAGGAGCCTGCTGAAGATGAGGCCAATACGGATCACCTTTAGGTGTCCTCCCCGGGATAGCGTCATTTAAAGAACGAGGGTCAACACGTAGTAAAAAAAAAACCAGAGGAGCCTGCCGAAGATGAGGCCATTATGGCTCCCCTTTAGGTGTCCTCCTCGGGTTAGCGTCATTTAAAGAACGCGAGTCAGCACGGCGTAAAAAAAACCGGGAAAAAAAAACCGGAGGAGCCTGCCGAAGATGAGGCCATTACGGCTCCCCTTTAGGTGTCCTCCTCGGGATAGCGTCATTTAAAGAACGAGGGTCAGCACGACGTAAAAAAAACTGGAAAAAAAACCGGAGGATCCTGATGAAAATGAGGCCATTACGGCTCGCCTTTATGTGTCCTCCTCGGGATAGCGTCATTTAAAGAGCGAGGGTCAACACGTAGTAAAAAAAAAAACCGGAGGAGCCTGCCGAAGATGAGGCCATTACAGCTCACCTTTAGGTGTTCTCCTCGAGATAGCGACATTTAAAGAGCGAGGGTCTGCACGACGTAAAAAAATCAGAAAAAACCGGAAGAGCCTACTGAAGATGAGGCCATTACGGCTCACCTTTAGGTGTCCTCCTCGGGATAGCGTAATTTAAAGAACGAGGGTCAGCACGATGTCAAAAAAACCGAAAAAAAACCCGGAGGAGCCTGCCGAAGATGAGGCCAATACGGCTCGCCTTTAGGTGTCCTCCTCGGGATAGCGTCAATTAAAGAACGAGGGTCAGCGTGATGTAAAAAAATGGAAAAAAAAATCCGGAGGAGCCTGCCGAAGATGAGGCCATTATGGCTCTCCTTTAGGTGTCCTCCTCGGGTTAGCGTCATTTAAAGAACGCGAGTTAGCACGGCTTAAAAAAAAACCGAAAAAAAACAGGAGGAGCCCGCCGAAGATGAGGCCATTACAGCTCCACTTTAGGTGTCCTCCTCGGGATAGCGTCATTTAAAGAACGAGGGTCAGCACGACGTAAAAAAAACTGGAAAAAAAACCGGAGGAGCCTGATGAAAATGAGGCCATTACGGCTCGCCTTTAGGTGTCCTTCTCGGGATAGCGTCATTTAAAGAGTGAGGGTCATAACGTAGTAAAAAAAAAAAAAAAAACCGGAGGAGCCTGCCGAAGATGAGGCCATTAAAGCTCGCCTTTAGGTGTTCTCCTCGAGATAGCGACATTTAAAGAGCGAGGGTCTGCACGACGTAAAAAAACCAGAAAAAAACCGGAGGAGCCTGCCGAAGATGAGGCCATTATGGCTCCCCTTTAGGTGTCCTTCTCGGATAGCGTCATTTAAAGAACGAGGGTCAGCACGACGTAAAAAAAAACAGGAAAAAAAACCGGAGGAGCCTGCTGAAGATGAGGCCATTACGGATTACCTTTAGGTGTCTTCCTCGGGATAGCGTCATTTAAAGAACGAGGCTCACACGTAGTAAAAAAAAAACCGGAGGAGCCTGCCGAAGATGAGGCCATTACGGCTCCCCTTTAGGTGTCCCCCTCGGGATAGCGTCATTTAAAGAACGAGGGTCAGCACGACGTAAAAATAAACAGGAAAAAAAACCGGAGGAGCCTGCTGAAGATGAGGCCATTACGGATCACCTTTAGGTGTCCTCCCCGGGATAGCGTCATTTAAAGAACGAGGGTCAACACGTAGTAAAAAAAAAACCGGAGGAGCCTGCCGAAGATGAGGCCATTATGGCTCCCCTTTAGGTGTCCTCCTCGGGTTAGCGTCATTTAAAGAACGCGAGTCAGCACGGCGTAAAAAAATCGGGAAAAAAAAACCGGAGGAGCCCGCCGAAGATGAGGCCATTACGGCTCCACTTTAGGTGTCCTCCTCGGGATAGCGTCATTTAAAGAACGAGGGTCAGCACGACGTAAAAAAAACTGGAAAAAAAACCGGAGGAGCCTGATGAAAATGAGGCCATTACGGCTCGCCTTTAGGTGTCCTTCTCGGGATAGCGTCATTTAAAGAGTGAGGGTCATAACGTAGTAAAAAAAAAAAAAAACCGGAGGAGCCTGCCGAAGATGAGGCCATTAAAGCTCGCCTTTAGGTGTTCTCCTCGAGATAGCGACATTTAAAGAGCGAGGGTCTGCACGACGTAAAAAAACCAGAAAAGAACCGGAGGAGCCTGCCGAAGATGAGGCCATTATGGCTCCCCTTTAGGTGTCCTTCTCGGGATAGCGTCATTTAAAGAACGAGGGTCAGCACGACGTAAAAAAAAACAGGAAAAAAAACCGGAGGAGCCTGCTGAAGATGAGGCCATTACGGATTACCTTTAGGTGTCTTCCTCGGGATAGCGTCATTTAAAGAACGAGGCTCAACACGTAGTAAAAAAAAAAACCGGAGGAGCCTGCCGAAGATGAGGCCATTACGGCACCCCTTTAGGTGTCCCCCTCGGGATAGCGTCATTTAAAGAACGAGGGTCAGCACGACGTAAAAATAAACAGGAAAAAAAACCGGAGGAGCCTGCTGAAATGAGGCCATTACGGCTCGCCTTTAGGTGTCCTCCCCGGGATAGCGTCATTTAAAGAACGAGGGTCAACACGTAGTAAAAAAAAAAACCGGAGGAGCCTGCCGAAGATGAGGCCATTATGGCTCCCCTTTAGGTGTCCTCCTCGGGTTAGCGTCATTTAAAGAACGCGAGTCAGCACGGCGTAAAAAAAATCGGGAAAAAAAAAACCGGAGGAGCCTGCCGAAGATGAGGCCATTACGGCTCCCCTTTAGGTGTCCTCCTCGGGATAGCGTCATTTAAAGAACGAGGGTCAGCACGACGTAAAAAAAACTGGAAAAAAAACCGGAGGAGCCTGATGAAAATGAGGCCATTACGGCTCGCCTTTAGGTGTCCTCCTCGGGATAATGTCATTTAAGGAGCGAGGGTCAACACGTAGTAAAAAAAAACCGGAGGAGCCTGCCGAAGATGAGGCCATTACAGCTCGCCTTTAGGTGTTCTCCTCGAGATAGCGACATTTAAAGAGCGAGGGTCTGCACGACGTAAAAAAAACCAGAAAAAAACCGGAGGAGCTTGCCGAAGATGAGGCCATTACGGCTCCCCTTTAGGTGTCTTCCTCGGGATAGCGTCATTTAAAGAACGAGGCTCAGCACGACGTAAAAAAAAAAGGAAAAAAAACCGAAGGAGCCTGCTGAAGATGAGGCCATTACGGATCACCTTTAGGTGTCCTCCTCGGGATAGCGTCATTTAAAGAACGAGGGTCAACACGTAGTAAAAAAAAAAACCGGAGGAGCCTGCCGAAGATGAGGCCATTATGGCTCCCCTTTAGGTGTCCTCCTCGGGTTAGCGTCATTTAAAGAACGAGAGTCAGCACGACGTAAAAAAAAAAGGGAAAAAAAAACCGGAGGAGCCTGATGAAAATGAGGCCATTACGGCTCGCCTTTAGGTGTCCTCTCGGGATAGCGTCATTTAAAGAGCGAGGGTCAACACGTAGTAAAAAAAAACCGGAGGAGCCTGCCGAAGATGAGGCCATTACAGCTCGCCTGTAGGTGTTCTCCTCGAGATAGCGACATTTAAAGAGCGAGGGTCTGCACGACGTAAAAAAATCAGAAAAAACCGGAAGAGCCTACTGAAGATGAGGCCATTACGGCTCACCTTTAGGTGTCCTCCTCGGGATAGCGTCATTTAAAGAACGAGGGTCAGCATGATGTAAAAAAAACTGAAAAAAAACCCGGAGGAGCTGCCGAAGATGAGGCCAATACGGCTCGCCTTTAGGTGTCCTCCTCGGGATAGTGTCATTTAAAGAACGAGGGTCAGCGTGATGTAAAAAAATGGAAAAAAAAATCCGGAGGAGCCTGCCGAAGATGAGGCCATTATGGCTCTCCTTTAGGTGTCCTCCTCGGGTTAGCGTCATTTAAAGAACGCGAGTCAGCACGGCTTAAAAAAAAACCGAAAAAAAACAGGAGGAGCCTGCCGAAGATGAGGCCATTACAGCTCCACTTTAGGTGTCCTCCTCGGGATAGCGTCATTTAAAGAACGAGGGTAAGCACGACGTAAAAAAAACTGGAAAAAAAACCGGAGGATCCTGATGAAAATGAGGCCATTACGGCTCGCCTTTAGGTGTCCTCCTCGGGATAGCGTCATTTAAAGAGCGAGGGTCAACACGTAGTAAAAAAAAAAAACCGGAGGAGCCTGCCGAAGATGAGGCCATTACAGCTCGCCTTTAGGTGTTCTCCTCGAGATAGCGACATTTAAAGAGCGAGGGTCTGCACGACGTAAAAAAATCATAAAAAACCGGAAGAGCCTACTGAAGATGAGGCCATTACGGCTCACCTTTAGGTGTCCTCCTCGGATAGCGTAATTTAAAGAACGAGGGTCAGCATGATGTAAAAAAAACCGAAAAAAAAACCCGGAGGAGCCTGCCGAAGATGAGGCCAATACGGCTCGCCTTTAGGTGTCCTCCTCGGGATAGCGTCATTTAAAGAACGAGGGTCAGCGTGATGTAAAAAAATGGAAAAAAAATCCGGAGGAGCCTGCCGAAGATGAGGCCATTATGGCTCTCCTTTAGGTGTCCTCCTCGGGTTAGCGTCATTTAAAGAACGCGAGTCAGCACGGCTTAAAAAAAAAACCGAAAAAAAAAACAGGAGGAGCCTGCCGAAGATGAGGCCATTACAGCTCCCTTTAGGTGTCTCCTCGGGATAGCGTCATTTAAAGAACGAGGGTCAGCACGACGTAAAAAAAACTGGAAAAAAAACCGGAGGATCCTGATGAAAATGAGGCCATTACGGCTCGCCTTTAGGTATCCTCCTCGGGATAGCGTCATTTAAAGAGCGAGGGTCAACACGTAGTAAAAAAAAAACCGGAGGAGCCTGCCGAAGATGAGGCCATTACAGCTCGCCTTTAGGTGTTCTCCTCGAGATAGCGACATTTAAAGAGCGAGGGTCTGCACGACGTAAAAAAATCAGAAAAAAACCGGAAGAGCCTACGAAGATGAGGCCATTACGGCTCACCTTTAGGTGTCCTCCTCGGGATAGCGTAATTTAAAGAACGAGGGTAAGCACGATGTAAAAAAAACCGAAAAAAAAACCTGGAGGAGCCTGCCGAAGATGAGGCCAATACGGCTCGCCTTTAGGTGTCCTCCTCGGGATAGCGTCATTTAAAGAACGAGGGTCAGCGTGATGTAAAAAAAATGGAAAAAAAAATCCGGAGGAGCCTGCCGAAGATAGGCCATTATGGCTCTCCTTTAGGTGTCCTCCTCGGGTTAGCATCATTTAAAGAACGCGAGTGAGCACGGCGTAAAAAAAAACCGAAAAAAAACGGAGGAGCATGCCGAAGATGAGGCCATTACGGCTCCCCTTTAGGTGTCCTCCTCGGGATAGCGTCATTTAAAGAACGAGGGTCAGCACGACGTAAAAAAAACCAGAAAAAAAACCGGAGGAGCCTGCCGAAGATGAGGCCATTACGGCTCCCCTTTAGGTGTCTTCCTCGGGATAGCGTCATTTAAAGAACGAGGGTCAGCACGACGTAAAAAAAACAGGAAAAAAAACCGGAGGAGCCTGCTGAATATGAGGCCATTACGGATTACCTTTACGTGTCTTCCTCGGGATAGCGTCATTTAAAGAACAGGTCACACGTAGTAAAAAAAAAACCGGAGGAGCCTGCTGAAGATGAGGCCATTACGGATCACCTTTAGGTGTCCTCCTCGGGATAGCGTCATTTAAAGAACGAGGGTCAACACGTAGTAAAAAAAAAAAAAACGGAGGAGCCTGCCGAAGATGAGGCCATTATGGCTCCCCTTTAGGTGTCCTCTCGGGTTAGCGTCATTTAAAGAACGAGGTCAGCACGAGTAAAAAAAAAAACTGGAAAAAAAACCGGGGAGCCTGATGAAAATGAGGCCATTACGGCTCGCCTTTAGGTGTCCTCCTCGGGATAGCGTCATTTAAAGAGCGAGGGTCAACACGTAAAAAAAAAAAACCGGAGGAGCCTGCCGAAGATGAGGCCATTACAGCTCGCTTTAGGTGTTCTCCTCGAGATAGCGACATTTAAAGAGCGAGGGTCTGCACGACGTAAAAAAAATCAGAAAAAACCGGAGAGCCTACTGAAGATGAGGCCATTACGGATCACCTTTAGGTGTCCTCCTCGGGATAGCGTCATTTAAAGAACGAGGGTCAGCATGATGTAAAAAAAAAAAAAAAACCGGAGGAGCCTGCCGAAGATGAGGCCATTATGGCTCCCTTTAGGTGTCCTCCTCGGGTTAGCGTCATTTAAAGAACGCGAGTCAGCACGGCGTAAAAAAAAAAAAAAAAAACGGAGGAGCCTGCCGAAGATGAGGCCATTAGGCTCCCTTTAGGTGTCCTCCTCGGGATAGCGTCATTTAAAGAACGAGGTCAGCACGACGAAAAAAAACTGGAAAAAAAACCGGAGGAGCCTGCTGAAGATGAGGCCATTACGGCTCCCTTTAGGTGTCCTCCTCGGGATAGCGTCATTTAAAGACGAGGGTCAACACGTAGTAAAAAAAAAAAACCGGAGGAGCCTGCGAAGATGAGGCCATTACAGCTCGCCTTTAGGTGTCTCCTCGGATAGCGTCATTTAAAGAGCGAGGGTCTGCACGACGTAAAAAAATCAGAAAAAACCGGAAGAGCCTACTGAAGATGAGGCCATTACGGCTCACCTTTAGGTGTCCTCCTCGGGATAGCGTAATTTAAAGAACGAGGGTCAGCACGATGTAAAAAAAACCGAAAAAAAACCGGAGGAGCCTGCGAAGATGAGGCCAATACGGCTCGCCTTTAGGTGTCCTCCTCGGGATAGCGTCATTTAAAGAACGAGGGTCAGCGTGATGTAAAAAAATGGAAAAAAAAATCCGGAGGAGCCTGCCGAAGATGAGGCCATTATGGCTCCCTTTAGGTGTCCTCCTCGGGTTAGCGTCATTTAAAGAACGCGAGTCAGCACGGCGTAAAAAAAACCGAAAAAAAAAACGGAGGAGCCTGCCGAAGATGAGGCCATTACGGCTCCCTTTAGGTGTCCTCCTCGGGATAGCGTCATTTAAAGAACGAGGGTCAGCACGACGTAAAAAAAACTGGAAAAAAAACCGGAGGAGCCTGATGAAATGAGGCCATTACGGCTCGCCTTTAGGTGTCCTCCTCGGATAGCGTCATTTAAAGAGGAGGGTCACACGTAGTAAAAAAAAAAAAACCGGAGGAGCCTGCCGAAGATGAGGCCATTAAGCTCGCCTTTAGGTGTCTCCTCGAGATAGCGACATTTAAAGAGCGAGGGTCGCACGACGTAAAAAAACAGAAAAAAACCGGAGGAGCCTGCCGAAGATGAGGCCATTACGGCTCCCTTTAGGTGTCCTCCTCGGATAGCGTCATTTAAAGAACGAGGGTCAGCACGACGTAAAAAAAACAGGAAAAAAAACCGGAGGAGCCTGCTGAAGATGAGGCCATTACGGCTCCCTTTAGGTGTCCTCCTCGGGATAGCGTCATTTAAAGAACGAGGGTCACACGTAGTAAAAAAAAAAAACCGGAGGAGCCTGCGAAGATGAGGCCATTACGGCTCCCTTTAGGTGTCCTCCTCGGGATAGCGTCATTTAAAGAACGAGGGTCAGCACGAGTAAAAAAAAAAAAAACCGGAGGAGCCTGCCGAAGATGAGGCCATTACGGCTCCCTTTAGGTGTCCTCCTCGGGATAGCGTCATTTAAAGAACGAGGGTCAGCACGACGTAAAAAAAACTGGAAAAAAAAACGGAGGAGCCTGCTGAAGATGAGGCCATTACGGCTCGCCTTTAGGTGTCCTCCTCGGATAGCGTCATTTAAAGACGAGGGTCACACGTAGTAAAAAAAAAAAAAAAACCGGAGGAGCCTGCTGAAGATGAGGCCATTACGGCTCGCCTTTAGGTGTCCTCCTCGAGATAGCGTCATTTAAAGAGCGAGGGTCTGCACGACGTAAAAAAAAGAAAAAACCGGAGGAGCCTGCCGAAGATGAGGCCATTACGGCTCCCCTTTAGGTGTCCTCCTCGGATAGCGTCATTTAAAGAACGAGGGTCAGCACGACGTAAAAAAAACAGAAAAAAAACCGGAGGAGCCTGCGAAGATGAGGCCATTACGGCTCCCTTTAGGTGTCTCCTCGGGATAGCGTCATTTAAAGAACGAGGTCAGCACGAGTAAAAAAAAAAAAAAAACCGGAGGAGCCTGCTGAAGATGAGGCCATTACGGCTCCCTTTAGGTGTCCTCCTCGGGATAGCGTCATTTAAAGAACGAGGGTCAACACGTAGTAAAAAAAAAAACCGGAGGAGCCTGCCGAAGATGAGGCCATTACGGCTCCCCTTTAGGTGTCCTCCTCGGGATAGCGTCATTTAAAGAACGAGGTCAGCACGACGTAAAAAAAAACGGAAAAAAAACGGAGGAGCCTGCTGAAATGAGGCCATTACGGCTCCCTTTAGGTGTCCTCCTCGGGATAGCGTCATTTAAAGAACGAGGGTCAACACGTAGTAAAAAAAAAAAACCGGAGGAGCCTGCGAAGATGAGGCCATTACGCTCGCCTTTAGGTGTTCTCCTCGAGATAGCGACATTTAAAGAGCGAGGGTCTGCACGACGTAAAAAAATCAGAAAAAAACCGGAGAGCCTCGAAGATGAGGCCATTACGGCTCACCTTTAGGTGTCCTCCTCGGGATAGCGTAATTTAAAGAACGAGGGTCAGCACGAGTAAAAAAACCGAAAAAAAAACCGGAGGAGCCTGCCGAAGATGAGGCCATACGGCTCGCCTTTAGGTGTCCTCCTCGGGATAGCGTCATTTAAAGAACGAGGGTCAGCGTGATGTAAAAAAATGGAAAAAAAAATCCGGAGGAGCCTGCCGAAGATGAGGCCATTAGCTCCCTTTAGGTGTCTCCTCGGATAGCGCATTTAAAGAGCGAGGTCGCACGGTAAAAAAAAACCAAAAAAAACGGAGGAGCCTGCCGAAGATGAGGCCATTACGCTCCCTTTAGGTGTCCTCCTCGGGATAGCGTCATTTAAAGAACGAGGGTCAGCACGACGTAAAAAAAAACATGAAAAAAAACCGGAGGAGCCTGCTGAAGATGAGGCCATTACGGCTCCCTTTAGGTGTCCTCCTCGGGATAGCGTCATTTAAAGAACGAGGGTCAACACGTAGTAAAAAAAAAAACCGGAGGAGCCTGCCGAAGATGAGGCCATTACGGCTCCCTTTAGGTGTCTCCTCGGATAGCGTCATTTAAAGAAGCGAGGGTCAGCACGACGTAAAAAAATCAGAAAAAAAACCGGAGGAGCCTGCCGAAGATGAGGCCATTACGGCTCCCTTTAGGTGTCCTCCTCGGGATAGCGTCATTTAAAGAACGAGGGTCAGCACGAGTAAAAAAAACGAAAAAAAAACCGGAGGAGCCTGCGAAGATGAGGCCATTACGGCTCGCCTTTAGGTGTCCTCCTCGGGATAGCGTCATTTAAAGACGAGGGTCAGACGTAGTAAAAAAATAAAAAAAACCGGAGGAGCCTGCCGAAGATGAGGCCATTAAGCTCGCCTTTAGGTGTTCTCCTCGAGATAGCGACATTTAAAGAGCGAGGGTCTGCACGACGTAAAAAAAACCAGAAAAAAAACCGGAGGAGCCTGCCGAAGATGAGGCCATTACGGCTCCCTTTAGGTGTCCTCCTCGGGATAGCGTCATTTAAAGAACGAGGGTCAGCACGACGTAAAAAAACATGAAAAAAAACCGGAGGAGCCTGCTGAAGATGAGGCCATTACGGATCCCTTTAGGTGTCCTCCTCGGGATAGCGTCATTTAAAGAACGAGGGTCAACACGTAGTAAAAAAAAAAAACGGAGGAGCCTGCCGAAGATGAGGCCATTAGGCTCCCCTTTAGGTGTCCTCCTCGGGTAGCGTCATTTAAAGAACGAGGTCAGCACGACGTAAAAAAAAAACGGAAAAAAAACCGGAGGAGCCTGCGAAGATGAGGCCATTACGGTCCCTTTAGGTGTCCTCCTCGGGATAGCGTCATTTAAAGAGCGAGGGTCAACACGTAGTAAAAAAAAAAACCGGAGGAGCCTGCCGAAGATGAGGCCATTACACTCGCCTTTAGGTGTTCTCCTCGAGATAGCGACATTTAAAGAGCGAGGGTCTGCACGACTAAAAAAATCAGAAAAAACGGAAGAGCCTACTGAAGATGAGGCCATTACGGCTCACCTTTAGTGTCTCCTCGGGATAGCGTAATTTAAAGAACGAGGGTCAGCACGATGTAAAAAAAACCGAAAAAAAACCGGAGGAGCCTGCCGAAGATGAGGCCAATACGGCTCGCCTTTAGGTGTCCTCCTCGGGATAGCGTCATTTAAAGAACGAGGGTCAGCATGATGTAAAAAAATGGAAAAAAAAAATCGGAGGAGCCTGCCGAAGATGAGGCCATTATGGCTCTCCTTTAGGTGTCCTCCTCGGGTTAGCGTCATTTAAAGAACGCGAGTCGCACGGCGTAAAAAAAAACCGAAAAAAAAAAGGAGGAGCCTGCCGAAGATGAGGCCATTACGGCTCCCCTTTAGGTGTCCTCCTCGGGATAGCGTCATTTAAAGAACGAGGTCAGCACGACGTAAAAAAAACTGGAAAAAAAACCGGAGGTGCCTGATGAAAATGAGGCCATTACGGCTCGCCTTTAGGTGTCCTCCTCGGGATAGCGTCATTTAAAGAGCGAGGGTCATCACGTAGTAAAAAAAAAAAAAAACCGGAGGAGCCTGCCGAAGATGAGGCCATTACAGCTCGCCTTTAGGTGTTCTCCTCAAGATAGCGACATTTAAAGAGCGAGGGTCTGCACGACGTAAAAAAACAGAAAAAACCGGAAGAGCCTGCCGAAGATGAGGCATTACGGTCGCCTTTAGGTGTCCTCCTCGGGATAGCGTCTTTTAAAGAACGAGGGTCAGCACGATGTAAAAAAAAAAAACCGAAAAAAAAACCGGAGGAGCCTGCCGAAGATGAGGCCAATACGGCTCGCCTTTAGGTGTCCTCCTCGGGATAGTGTCATTTAAAGAATGAGGCAGCACGACATAAAAAAAACAAAAAAAAAACCGGAGGAGCCTGCAGAAGATGAGGCCATTATGGCTCGCCTTTAGGTCTCCTCCTCGGGATAGCGTCATTTAAAGAACGAGGTCAGCACGTCGAAAAAAAAAACGGAAAAGAAAACCTTAGGAGCCTGCCGCAGATGAGGCTATTACGGTCGCCTATAGGTTTCCTCCTCAGGATAGCGTCATTTAAAGAATCAGGGTCAGCACGTAGTGAAAAAAAACCGGAAAAAAAACCGGAGGAGCCTGCCGAAGATGAGTCCATTACGGCTCGCCTTTAGGTGTCCTCCTCGGGATAGTGTCATTTAAAGAACGAGGGCAGCATGACGAAAAAAAATGATAAAAAAACCAGAGGAGCATGCTGAAGATGAGGCCATTATGGCTCGCCTTTAGGTGTCCTACTCGGGATAGCGTCATTTAAAGAACGAGGGTCAACACGTAGTAAAAAAAAAAAACCGGAGGAGCCTGCCGAAGATGAGGCCATTATGGCTCCCCTTTAGGTGTCCTCCTCGGGTTAGCGTCATTTAAAGAACGCGAGTCAGCACGGCGTAAAAAAAAACCGGGAAAAAAAAACCGGAGGAGCCTGCCGAAGATGAGGCCATTACGGCTCCCCTTTAGGTGTCCTCGTCGGGATAGCGTCATTTAAAGAACGAGGGTCAGCACGACGTAAAAAAAAAACTGAAAAAAAAACCGGAGGAGCCTGATGAAAATGAGGCCATTATGGCTCGCCTTTAGGTGTCCTCCTCGGGATAGCGTCATTTAAAGAGCGAGGCTCAACACGTAGCAAAAAAAAAACCGGAGGAGCCTGCCGAAGATGAGGCCATTACAGCTCGCCTTTAGGTGTTCTCCTCGAGATAGCGACATTTAAAGAGCGAGGGTCTGCACGACGTAAAAAAAACAGGAAAAAAAACCGGAGGAGCCTGCTGAAGATGAGGCCATTACGGATCACCTTTAGGCGTCCTCCTCGGGATTGCGTCATTTAAAGAACGAGGGTCAACACGTAGTAAAAAAAAAATCCGGAGGAGCCTGCCGAAGATGAGGCCATTATGGCTCCCCTTTAGGTGTCCTCCTCGGGTTAGCGTCATTTAAAGAACGCGAGTCAGCACGGCGTAAAAAAAAACCGGGAAAAAAAAACCGGAGGAGCCTGCCGAAGAAGAGGGCATTACGGCTCCCCTTTAGGTGTCCTCGTCGGGATAGCGTCATTTAAAGAACGAGGGTCAGCACGACGTAAAAAAAAAATGGAAAAAAAACCGGAGTAGCCTGATGAAAATGAGGCCATTACGGCTCGCCTTTAGGTGTCCTCATCGGGATAGCGTCATTTAAAGAGCAAGGCTCAACACGTAGTAAAAAAAAAAAAACCGGAGGAGCCTGCCGAAGATGAGGCCATTACAGCTCGCCTTTAGGTGTTCTCCTCAAGATAGCGACATTTAAAGAGCGAGGGTCTGCACGACGTAAAAAAACAGAAAAAACCGGAAGAGCCTGCCGAAGATGAGGCAATTACGGGTCGCCTTTAGGTGTCCTCCTCGGGATAGCGTCTTTGAAAGAACGAGGGTCAGCACGATGTAAAAAAAACCGAAAAAAAACCGGAGGAGCCTGCCGAAGATGAGGCCATTACAGCTCGCCTTTAGGTGTTCTCCTCGAGATAGCGACATTTAAAGAGCGAGGGTCTGCACGACGTAAAAAAATCATAAAAAACCGGAAGAGCCTACTGAAGATGAGGCCATTACGGCTCACCTTTAGGTGTCCTCCTCGGGATAGCGTAATTTAAAGAACGAGGGTCAGCATGATGTAAAAAAAACCGAAAAAAAACCTGGAGGAGCCTGCCGAAGATGAGGCCAATACCGCTCGCCTTTAGGTGTCCTCCTCGGGATAGCGTCATTTAAAGAACGAGGGTCAGCGTGATGTAAAAAAATGGAAAAAAAAAATTCGGGGGAGCCTGCCGAAGATAAGGCCATTATGGCTCTCCTTTAGGTGTCCTCCTCGGGTTAGCGTCATTTAAAGAACGCGAGTGAGCACGGCGTAAAAAAAAACCGAAAAAAAAAACAGGAGGAGCATGCCGAAGATGAGGCCATTACGGCTCCCCTTTAGGTGTCCTCCTCGGGATAGCGTCATTTAAAGAACGAGGGTCAGCACGACGTAAAAAAAACCAGAAAAAAATCGGAGGAGCCTGCCGAAGATGAGGCCATTACGGCTCCCCTTTAGGTGTCTTCCTCGGATAGCGTCATTTAAAGAACGAGGGTCAGCACGACGTCAAAAAAAACAGGAAAAAAAACCGGAGGAGCCTGCTGAAGATGAGGCCATTACGGATTACCTTTACGTGTCTTCCTCGGGATAGCGTCATTTAAAGAACGAGGCTCAACACGTAGTAAAAAAAAAAACCGGAGGAGCCTGCTGAAGATGAGGCCATTACGGATCACCATTAGGTGTCCTCCTCGGGATAGCGTCATTTAAAGAACGAGGGTCAACACGTAGTAAAAAAAAAACGGAGGAGCCTGCCGAAGATGAGGCCATTATGGCTCCCCTTTAGGTGTCCTCCTCGGGTTAGCGTCATTTAAAGAACGAGAGTCAGCACGACGTAAAAAAAAAACTGGAAAAAAAACCGGAGGAGCCTGATGAAAATGAGGCCATTACGGCTCGCCTTTAGGTGTCCTCCTCGGGATAGCGTCATTTAAAGAGCGAGGGTCAACACGTAGTAAAAAAAAACCGGAGGAGCCTGCCGAAGATGAGGCCATTACAGCTCGCCTTTAGGTGTTCTCCTCGAGATAGCGACATTTAAAGAGCGAGGGTCTGCACGACGTAAAAAAATCAGAAAAAACCGGAAGAGCCTACTGAAGATGAGGCCATTACGGCTCACCTTTAGGTGTCCTCCTCGGGATAGCGTAATTTAAAGAACGAGGGTCAGCATGATGTAAAAAAAACCGAAAAAAAACCCGGAGGAGCCTTCCGAAGATGAGGCCAATACGGCTCACCTTTAGGTGTCCTCCTCGGGATAGCGTCATTTAAAGAACGACGGTCAGCGTGATGTAAAAAAATGGAAAAAAAAAATCCGGAGGAGCCTGCCGAAGATGAGGCCATTATGGCTCTCCTTTAGGTGTCCTCCTCGGGTTAGCGTCATTTAAAGAACGCGAGTCAGCACGGCTTAAAAAAAAACCGAGAAAAAAAAACAGGAGGAGCCTGCCGAAGATGAGGCCATTACAGCTCCACTTTAGGTGTCCTCCTCGGGATAACGTCATTTAAAGAACGAGGGTCAGCACGACGTAAAAAAAACTGGAAAAAAAACCGGAGGATCCTGATGAAAATGAGGCCATTACGGCTCGCCTTTAGGTGTCCTCCTCGGGATAGCGTCATTTAAAGAGCGAGGGTCAACACGTAGTAAAAAAAAAAACCGGAGGAGCCTGCCGAAGATGAGGCCATTACAGTTCGCCTTTAGGTGTTCTCCTCGATATAGCGACATTTAAAGAGCGAGGGTCTGCACGACGTAAAAAAATCAGAAAAAACCGGAAGAGCCTACTGAAGATGAGGCCATTACGGCTCACCTTTAGGTGTCCTCCTCGGGATAGCGTAATTTAAGGAACGAGGGTCAGCATGATGTAAAAAAAACCGAAAAAAAACCCGGAGGAGCCTGCCGAAGATGAGGCCAATACGGCTCGCCTTTAGGTGTCCTCCTCGGGATAGCGTCATTTAAAGAACGAGGGTCAGCGTGATGTAAAAAAATGGAAAAAAAAATCCGGAGGAGCCTGCCGAAGATGAGGCCATTATGGCTCTCCTTTAGGTGTCCTCCTCGGGTTAGCGTCATTTAAAGAACGCGAGTCAGCACGGCTTAAAAAAAAAACCGAAAAAAAAAACAGGAGGAGCCTGCCGAAGATGAGGCCATTACAGCTCCACTTTAGGTGTCCTCCTCGGGATAGCGTCATTTAAAGAACGAGGGTCAGCACGACGTAAAAAAAAACTGGAAAAAAAACCGGAGGATCCTGATGAAAATGAGGCCATTACGGCTCGCCTTTAGGTGTCCTCCTCGGGATAGCGTCATTTAAAGAGCGAGGGTCAACACGTAGTAAAAAAAAAAACCGGAGGAGCCTGCCGAAGATGAGGCCATTACAGCTCGCCTTTAGGTGTTCTCCTCGAGATAGCGACATTTAAAGAGCGAGGGTCTGCACGACGTAAAAAAATCAGAAAAAACCGGAAGAGCCTACTGAAGATGAGGCCATTACGGCTCACCTTTAGGTGTCCTCCTCGGGATAGCGTAATTTAAAGAACGAGGGTCAGCACGATGTAAAAAAAACCGAAAAAAAAAACCTGGAGGAGCCTGCCGAAGATGAGGCCAATACGGCTCGCCTTTAGGTGTCCTCCTCGGGATAGCGTCATTTAAAGAACGAGGGTCAGCGTGATGTAAAAAAATGGAAAAAAAAATCCGGAGGAGCCTGCCGAAGATAAGGCCATTATGGCTCTCCTTTAGGTGTCCTCCTCGGGTTAGCGTCATTTAAAGAACGCGAGTGAGCACGGCGTAAAAAAAACCGAAAAAAAAAAAACAGGAGGAGTATGCCGAAGATGAGGCCATTACGGCTCCCCTTTAGGTGTCCTCCTCGGGATAGCGTCATTTAAAGAACGAGGGTCAGCACGACGTAAAAAAAACTGGAAAAAAAACCGGAGGAGCCTGATGAAAATGAGGCCATTACGGCTCGCCTTTAGGTGTCCTCCTCGAGATAGCATCATTTAAAGAGTGAGGGTCATCACGTAGTAAAAAAAAAAACCGGAGGAGCCTGCCGAAGATGAGGCCATTAAAGCTCGCCTTTAGGTGTTCTCCTCGAGATAGCGACATTTAAAGAGCGAGGGTCTGCACGACGTAAAAAAACCAGAAAAAAACCGGAGGAGCCTGCCGAAGATGAGGCCATTACGGCTCCCCTTTAGGTGTCCTCCTCGGGATAGCGTCATTTAAAGAACGAGGGTCAGCACGACGTAAAAAAAAACAGGAAAAAAAACCGGAGGAGCCTGCTGAAGATGAGGCCATTACGGATTACCTTTAGGTGTCTTCCTCGGGATAGCGTCATTTAAAGAACAAGGCTCAACACGTAGTAAAAAAAAAAACCGGAGGAGCCTGCTGAAGATGAGGCCATTACGGATCACCTTTAGGTGTCCTCCTCGGGATAGCGTCATTTAAAGAACGAGGGTCAACACGTAGTAAAAAAAAAAACCGGAGGAGCCTGCCGAAGATGAGGCCATTATGGCTCCCCTTTAGGTGTCCTCCTCGGGTTAGCGTCATTTAAAGAACGAGAGTCAGCACGACGTAAAAAAAAACTGGAAAAAAAATCGGAGGAGCCTAATGAAAATGAGGCCATTACGGCTCGCCTTTAGGTGTCCTCCTCGGGATAGCGTCATTTAAAGAGCGAGGGTCAACACGTAGTAAAAAAAAAACCGGAGGAGCCTGCCGAAGATGAGGCCATTACAGCTCGCCCTTAGGTGTTCTCCTCGAGATAGCGACATTTAAAGAGCGAGGGTCTGCACGACGTAAAAAAATCAGAAAAAACCGGAAGAGCCTACTGAAGATGAGGCCATTACGGCTCACCTTTAGGTGTCCTCCTCGGGATAGCGTAATTTAAAGAACGAGGGTCAGCATGATGTAAAAAAAACCGAAAAAAAACCCGGAGGAGCCTTCCGAAGATGAGGCCAATACGGCTCACCTTTAGGTGTCCTCCTCGGGATAGCGTCATTTAAAGAACGACGGTCAGCGTGATGTAAAAAAATGGAAAAAAAAAATCCGGAGGAGCCTGCCGAAGATGAGGCCATTATGGCTCTCCTTTAGGTATCCTCCTCGGGTTAGCGTCATTTAAAGAACGCGAGTCAGCACGGCTTAAAAAAAAACCGAAAAAAAAACAGGAGGAGCCTGCCGAAGATGAGGCCATTACAGCTCCACTTTAGGTGTCCTCCTCGGGATAGCGTCATTTAAAGAACGAGGGTCAGCACGACGTAAAAAAAACTGGAAAAAAAACCGGAGGATCCTGATGAAAATGAGGCCATTACGGCTCGCCTTTAGGTGTCCTCCTCGGGATAGCGTCATTTAAAGAGCGAGGGTCAACACGTAGTAAAAAAAAAAACCGGAGGAGCCTGCCGAAGATGAGGCCATTACAGCTCGCCTTTAGGTGTTCTCCTCGATATAGCGACATTTAAAGAGCGAGGGTCTGCACGACGTAAAAAAATCAGAAAAAACCGGAAGAGCCTACTGAAGATGAGGCCATTACGGCTCACCTTTAGGTGTCCTCCTCGGGATAGCGTAATTTAAGGAACGAGGGTCAGCATGATGTAAAAAAAACCGAAAAAAAACCCGGAGGAGCCTGCCGAAGATGAGGCCAATACGGCTCGCCTTTAGGTGTCCTCCTCGGGATAGCGTCATTTAAAGAACGAGGGTCAGCGTGATGTAAAAAAATGGAAAAAAAAATCCGGAGGAGCCTGCCGAAGATGAGGCCATTATGGCTCTCCTTTAGGTGTCCTCCTCGGGTTAGCGTCATTTAAAGAACGCGAGTCAGCACGGCTTAAAAAAAAAACCGAAAAAAAAACAGGAGGAGCCTGCCGAAGATGAGGCCATTACAGCTCCACTTTAGGTGTCCTCCTCGGGATAGCGTCATTTAAAGAACGAGGGTCAGCACGACGTAAAAAAAAACTGGAAAAAAAACCGGAGGATCCTGATGAAAATGAGGCCATTACGGCTCGCCTTTAGGTGTCCTCCTCGGGATAGCGTCATTTAAAGAGCGAGGGTCAACACGTAGTAAAAAAAAAAACCGGAGGAGCCTGCCGAAGATGAGGCCATTACAGCTCGCCTTTAGGTGTTCTCCTCGAGATAGCGACATTTAAAGAGCGAGGGTCTGCACGACGTAAAAAAATCAGAAAAAACCGGAAGAGCCTACTGAAGATGAGGCCATTACGGCTCACCTTTAGGTGTCCTCCTCGGGATAGCGTAATTTAAAGAACGAGGGTCAGCACGATGTAAAAAAAACCGAAAAAAAAACCTGGAGGAGCCTGCCGAAGATGAGGCCAATACGGCTCGCCTTTAGGTGTCCTCCTCGGGATAGCGTCATTTAAAGAACGAGGGTCAGCGTGATGTAAAAAAATGGAAAAAAAAAATCCGGAGGAGCCTGCCGAAGATAAGGCCATTATGGCTCTCCTTTAGGTGTCCTCCTCGGGTTAGCGTCATTTAAAGAACGCGAGTGAGCACGGCGTAAAAAAAAACCGAAAAAAAAAAAACAGGAGGAGTATGCCGAAGATGAGGCCATTACGGCTCCCCTTTAGGTGTCCTCCTCGGGATAGCGTCATTTAAAGAACGAGGGTCAGCACGACGTAAAAAAAACTGGAAAAAAAACCGGAGGAGCCTGATGAAAATGAGGCCATTACGGCTCGCCTTTAGGTGTCCTCCTCGAGATAGCATCATTTAAAGAGTGAGGGTCATCACGTAGTAAAAAAAAAAAACCGGAGGAGCCTGCCGAAGATGAGGCCATTAAAGCTCGCCTTTAGGTGTTCTCCTCGAGATAGCGACATTTAAAGAGCGAGGGTCTGCACGACGTAAAAAAACCAGAAAAAAACCGGAGGAGCCTGCCGAAGATGAGGCCATTACGGCTCCCCTTTAGGTGTCCTCCTCGGGATAGCGTCATTTAAAGAACGAGGGTCAGCACGACGTAAAAAAAAACAGGAAAAAAAACCGGAGGAGCCTGCTGAAGATGAGGCCATTACGGATTACCTTTAGGTGTCTTCCTCGGGATAGCGTCATTTAAAGAATAAGGCTCAACACGTAGTAAAAAAAAAAACCGGAGGAGCCTGCTGAAGATGAGGCCATTACGGATCACCTTTAGGTGTCCTCCTCGGGATAGCGTCATTTAAAGAACGAGGGTCAACACGTAGTAAAAAAAAAAACCGGAGGAGCCTGCCGAAGATGAGGCCATTATGGCTCCCCTTTAGGTGTCCTCCTCGGGTTAGCGTCATTTAAAGAACGAGAGTCAGCACGACGTAAAAAAAAAACTGGAAAAAAAATCGGAGGAGCCTAATGAAAATGAGGCCATTACGGCTCGCCTTTAGGTGTCCTCCTCGGGATAGCGTCATTTAAAGAGCGAGGGTCAACACGTAGTAAAAAAAAAACCGGAGGAGCCTGCCGAAGATGAGGCCATTACAGCTCGCCCTTAGGTGTTCTCCTCGAGATAGCGACATTTAAAGAGCGAGGGTCTGCACGACGTAAAAAAATCAGAAAAAACCGGAAGAGCCTACTGAAGATGAGGCCATTACGGCTCACCTTTAGGTGTCCTCCTCGGGATAGCGTAATTTAAAGAACGAGGGTCAGCATGATGTAAAAAAAACCGAAAAAAAACCCGGAGGAGCCTGCCGAAGATGAGGCCAATACGGCTCGCCTTTAGGTGTCCTCCTCGGGATAGCGTCATTTAAAGAACGAGGGTCAGCGTGATGTAAAAAAATGGAAAAAAAAATCCGGAGGAGCCTGCCGAAGATGAGGCCATTATGGCTCTCCTTTAGGTGTCCTCCTCGGGTTAGCGTCATTTAAAGAACGCGAGTCAGCACGGCTTAAAAAAAAACCGAAAAAAAAACAGGAGGAGCCTGCCGAAGATGAGGCCATTACAGCTCCACTTTAGGTGTCCTCCTCGGGATAGCGTCATTTAAAGAACGAGGGTCAGCACGACGTAAAAAAAAAACTGGAAAAAAAACCGGAGGATCCTGATGAAAATGAGGCCATTACGGCTCGCCTTTAGGTGTCCTCCTCGGGATAGCGTCATTTAAAGAGCGAGGGTCAACACGTAGTAAAAAAAAAAACCGGAGGAGCCTGCCGAAGATGAGGCCATTACAGCTCGCCTTTAGGTGTTCTCCTCGAGATAGCGACATTTAAAGAGCGAGGGTCTGCACGACGTAAAAAAATCAGAAAAAACCGGAAGAGCCTACTGAAGATGAGGCCATTACGGCTCACCTTTAGGTGTCCTCCTCGGGATAGCGTAATTTAAAGAACGAGGGTCAGCACGATGTAAAAAAAACCGAAAAAAAAACCTGGAGGAGCCTGCCGAAGATGAGGCCAATACGGCTCGCCTTTAGGTGTCCTCCTTGGGATAGCGTCATTTAAAGAACGAGGGTCAGCGTGATGTAAAAAAATGGAAAAAAAAATCCGGAGGAGCCTGCCGAAGATGAGGCCATTAAAGCTCGCCTTTAGGTGTTCTCCTCGAGATAGCGACATTTAAAGAGCGAGGGTCTGCACGACGTAAAAAAAACCAGAAAAAAACCGGAGGAGCCTGCCGAAGATGAGGCCATTACGGCTCCCCTTTAGGTGTCCTCCTCGGGATAGCGTCATTTAAAGAATGAGGGTCAGCACGACGTAAAAAAAAACATGAAAAAAAACCGGAGGAGCCTGCTGAAGATGAGGCCATTAAGGATCACCTTTAGGTGTCCTCCTCGGGATAGCGTCATTTAAAGAACGAGGGTCAACACGTAGTAAAAAAAAAAACCGGAGGAGCCTGCCGAAGATGAGGCCATTATGGCTCCCCATTAGGTGTCCTCCTCGGGTTAGCGTCATTTAAAGAACGCGAGTCAGCTCGGCGTAAAAAAAAATCGGGAAAAAAAAACCGGAGGAGCGTGCCGAAGATGAGACCATTACGGTTCCCCTTTAGGTGTCCTCCTCGGGATAGCGTCATTTAATGAGCGAGGGTCAACACGTAGTAAAAAAAAAAACCGGAGGAGCCAGCCGAAGATGAGGCCATTACAGCTCGCCTTTAGGTGTTCTCCTCGAGATAGCGACATTTAAAGAGCGAGGGTCTGCACGACGTAAAAAAATCAGAAAAAACTGGAAGAGCCTACTGAAGATGAGGCCATTACGGCTCACCTTTATGTGTCATCCTCGGAATAGCGTAATTTAAAGAACGAGGGTCAGCACGATGTAAAAAAAACCGAAAAAAAACCCGGAGGAGCCTGCCGAAGATGAGGCCAATACGGCTCGCCTTTAGGTGTCCTCCTCGGGATAGCGTCATTTAAAGAACGAGGGTCAGCATGATGTAAAAAAATGGAAAAAAAAAATTCGGAGGAGCCTGCCGAAGATGAAGCCATTATGGCTCTCCTTTAGGTGTCCTCCTCGGGTTAGCGTCATTTAAAGAACGCGAGTCAGCACGGCGTAAAAAAAAAACCGAAAAAAAAAATAGGAGGAGCCTGCCGAAGATGAGGCCATTACGGCTCCCCTTTAGGTGTCCTCCTCGGGATAGCGTCATTTAAAGAACGACGGTCAGCACGACGTAAAAAAAACTGGAAAAAAAACCGGAGGTGCCTGATGAAAATGAGGCCATTACGGCTCGCCTTTAGGTGTCCTCCTCGGGATAGCGTCATTTAAAGAGCGAGGGTCATCACGTAGTAAAAAAAAAAAAAAAACCGGAGGAGCCTGCCGAAGATGAGGCCATTACAGCTCGCCTTTAGGTGTTCTCCTCAAGATAGCGACATTTAAAGAGCGAGGGTCTGCACGACGTAAAAAAACAGAAAAAACCGGAAGAGCCTGCCGAAGATGAGGCTATTACCGGTCGCCTTTAGGTGTCCTCCTCGGGATAGCGTCTTTTAAAGAACGAGGGTCAGCACGATGTAAAAAAAAAAACCGAAAAAGAAAACCCGGAGGAGCCTGCCGAAGATGAGGCCAATACGGCTCGCCTTTAGATGTCCTCCTCGGGATAGTGTCATTTAAAGAATGAGGGCAGCACGACATAAAAAAAACAAAAAAAAAAACCGGAGGAGCCTGCAGAAGATGAGGCCATTATGGCTCGCCTTTAGGTCTCCTCCTCGGGATAGCGTCATTTAAAGAACGAAGGTCAGCACGTCGAAAAAAAAAATCGGAAAAGAAAACCTTAGGAGCCTGCCGCAGATGAGGCTATTACAGTACGCTTATAGGTTTCCTCCTCAGGATAGCGTCATTTAAAGAATCAGGGTCAGCACGTAGTGAAAAAAAACCGGAAAAAAACCGGAGGAGCCTGCCGAAGATGAGTCCATTACGGCTCGCCTTTAGGTGTCCTCCTCGGGATAGTGTCATTTAAAGAACGAGGGGCAGCATGACGAAAAAAAATGATAAAAAAACCAGAGGAGCATGCTGAAGATGAGGCCATTATGGCTCGCCTTTAGGTGTCCTACTCGGGATAGCGTCATTTAAAGAACGAGGGTCAACACGTAGTAAAAAAAAAAACCGGAGGAGCCTGCCGAAGATGAGGCCATTATGGCTCCCCTTTAGGTGTCCTCCTCGGGTTAGCGTCATTTAAAGAACGCGAGTCAGCACGGCGTAAAAAAAACCGGGAAAAAAAAACCGGAGGAGCCTGCCGAAGATGAGGCCATTACGGCTCCCCTTTAGGTGTCCTCGTCGGGATAGCGTCATTTAAAGAACGAGGGTCAGCACGACGTAAAAAAAAAAACTGAAAAAAAAAACCGGAGGAGCCTGATGAAAATGAGGCCATTACGGCTCGCCTTTAGGTGTCCTCCTCGGGATAGCGTCATTTAAAGAGCGAGGCTCAACACGTAGTAAAAAAAGAAACCGGAGGAGCCTGCCGAAGATGAGGCCATTACAGCTCGCCTTTAGGTGTTCTCCTCGAGATAGCGACATTTAAAGAGCGAGGGTCTGCACGACGTAAAAAAAACAGGAAAAAAAACCGGAGGAGCCTGCTGAAGATGAGGCCATTACGGATCACCTTTAGGCGTCCTCCTCGGGATAGCGTCATTTAAAGAACGAGGGTCAACACGTAGTAAAAAAAAATCCGGAGGAGCCTGCCGAAGATGAGGCCATTATGGCTCCCCTTTAGGTGTCCTCCTCGGGTTAGCGTCATTTAAAGAACGCGAGTCAGCACGGCGTAAAAAAAAACCGGGAAAAAAAAACCGGAGGAGCCTGCCGAAGAAGAGGGCATTACGGCTCCCTTTAGGTGTCCTCGTCGGGATAGCGTCATTTAAAGAACGAGGGTCAGCACGACGTAAAAAAAAAACTGGAAAAAAAACCGGAGTAGCCTGATGAAAATGAGGCCATTACGGCTCGCCTTTAGGTGTCCTCATCGGGATAGCGTCATTTAAAGAGCAAGGCTCAACACGTAGTAAAAAAAAAAAAAAAACCGGAGGAGCCTGCCGAAGAAGAGGGCATTACGGCTCCCCTTTAGGTGTCCTCGTCGGATAGCGTCATTTAAAGAACGAGGGTCAGCACGACGTAAAAAAAAAACTGGAAAAAAAACCGGAGTAGCCTGATGAAAATGAGGCCATTACGGCTCGCCTTTAGGTGTCCTCATCGGGATAGCGTCATTTAAAGAGCAAGGCTCAACACGTAGTAAAAAAAAAAAAAAAACCGGAGGAGCCTGCCGAAGATGAGGCCATTACAGCTCGCCTTTAGGTGTTCTCCTCAAGATAGCGACATTTAAAGAGCGAGGGTCTGCACGACGTAAAAAAACAGAAAAAACCGGAAGAGCCTGCCGAAGATGAGGCAATTACGGGTCGCCTTTAGGTGTCCTCCTCGGGATAGCGTCTTTGAAAGAACGAGGGTCAGCACGATGTAAAAAAAAAACCGGAAAAAAAACCAGGAGGAACCTGCCGAAGATGAGGCCAATAAGGCTCGCCTTTAGGTGTCCTCCTCGGGATAGTGTCATTTAAAGAATGAGGGCAGCACGACATAAAAAAAACAAAAAAAAAAACCGGAGGAGCCTGCAGAAGATGAGGCCATTACGGCTCGCCTTTAGGTGTCCTCCTCGGGATAGCGTCATTTAAAGAACGAAGGTCAGCACGACGTAAAAAAAAATCGGAAAAGAAAACCGTAGGAGCCTGCCGCAGATGAGGCTATTACAGTACGCCTATAGGTTTCCTCCTCAGGATAGCGTCATTTAAAGAATCAGGGTCAGCACGTAGTGAAAAAAAACCGGAAAAAAAACCGGAGGAGCCTGCCGAAGATGAGGCCATTACGACTCGCCTTTAGGTGTCCTCCTCGGGATAGTGTCATTTAAAGAACGAGGGGCAGCATGACGAAAAAAAATGGAAAAAAAATCAGAGGAGCATGCTGAAGATGAGGCCATTATGGCTCGCCTTTAGGTGTCCTACTCGGGATAGCGTCATTTAAAGAACGAGGGTCAACACGTAGTAAAAAAAAAAAACCGGTGGAGTCTGCCGAAGATGAGGCCATTATGGCTCCCCTTTAGGTGTCCTCCTCGGGTTAGCGTCATTTAAAGAACACGAGTCAGCACGGCGTAAAAAAAAAAAAAAACCGGAGGAGCCTGCCGAAGATGAGGCCATTACGGCTCCCCTTTAGGTGTCCTCGTCGGGATAGAGTCATTTAAAGAACGAGGGTTAGCACGATGTAAAAAAAAAAATTGGAAAAAAAACCGGAGGAGCCTGATGAAAATGAGGCCATTACGGCTCGCCTTTAGGTGTCCTCCTCGGGATAGCGTCATTTAAAGAGCGAGGCTCAACATGTAGTAAAAAAAGAAACCGGAGGAGCCAGCCGAAGATGAGGCCATTACAGCTCACCTTTAGGTGTTCTCCTCGAGATAGCGACATTTAAAGAGCGAGGGTCTGCACGACGTAAAAAAAACAGGAAAAAAAACCGGAGGAGCCTGCTGAAGATGAGGCCATTACGGATCACCTTTAGGTGTCCTCCTCGGGATAGCGTCATTTAAAGAACGAGGGTCAACACGTAGTAAAAAAAAAAAAACCGGAGGAGCCTGCCGAAGATGAGGCCATTATGGCTCCCCTTTAGGTGTCCTCCTCGGGTTAGCGTCATTTAAAGAACGCGAGTCAGCACGGCGTAAAAAAAAACCGGGAAAAAAAAACCGGAGGAGCCTGCCGAAGATGAGGCCATTACGGGTCCCCTCTAGGTGTCCTCGTCGGGATAGCGTCATTTAAAGAACGAGGGTCAGCACGACGTAAAAAAGAAAACTGGAAAAAAAACCGGAGGAGCCTGATGAAAATGAGGCCATTACGGCTCACCTTTAGGTGTCCTCCTCGGGATAGCGTCATTTAAAGAGCGAGGCTCAACACGTAGTAAAAAAAAACCGGAGGAGCCTGCCGAAGATGAGGCCATTACAGCTCGCCTTTGGGTGTTCTCCTCGAGATAGCGACATTTAAAGAGCGAGGGTCTGCACGACATAAAAAAATAAAAAAAAAAATCGGAAGAGCCTACTGAAGATGAGGCCATTACGGCTCTCCTTTAGGTGTCCTCCTCGGGATAGCGTCATTTAAAGAACGAGGGTCAGCACGATGTAAAAAAAACCGAAAAAAAAACCTGGACGAGCCTGCCGAAGATGAGGCCAATACGGCTCGCCATTAGGTGTCCTCCTCGGGATAGCGTCATTTAAAGAATGAGGGTCAGCATGATGTAAAAAAAGGGAAAAAAAAAATACGGAGGAGCCTGCCGAAGATGAGGCCATTATGGCTCTCCTTTAGGTGTCCTCCTCGGGTCAGCATCATTTAAAGAACGCGAGTCAGCATGGCGTAAAAAAAAACCGAAAAAAAAATAGGAGGAGCCTGCCGAAGATGAGGCCATTACGGCTCCCCTTTAGGTGTCCTCCTCTGGATAGCGTCATTTAAAGAACGAGGGTCAGCATGACGTAGAAAAAACTGGAAAAAAAACCGGAGGAGCCTGATGAAAATGAGGCCATTACGGCTCGCCTTTAGGTGTCCTCCTCGGGATAGCGTCATTTAAAGAGCGAGGGTCATCACATAGTAAAAAAAAAAAAACCGGAGGAGCCTGCCGAAGATGAGGCCATTACAGCTCGCCTTTAGGTGTTCTCCTCGAGATAGCGACATTTAAAGAGCGAGGGTCTGCACGACGTAAAAAAACAGAAAAAACCGGAAGAGCCTGCCGAAGATGAGGCCATTACGGGTCGCCTTTAGGTGTCCTCCTCGGGATAGCGTCTTTTAAAGAACGAGGGTCAGCACGATGTAAAAAAAATTGGAAAAAAAAACCCAGAGGAGCCTGCCGAAGATGAGGCCAATACGGCTCGCCTTTAGGTGTCCTCCTCGGGATAGAGTCATTTAAAGAATGAGGGGCAGCACGACATAAAAAAAACCAAAAAAAAAACCGGAGGAGCCTGCTGAAGATGAGGCCATTACGGCTCGCCTTTAGGTGTCCTCCTCGGAATAGCGTCATTTAAAGAACGAAGGTCAGCACGTCGTAAAAAAAATCGGAAAAGAAAACCGTAGGAGCCTGCCGCAGATGAGGCTATTACGGTATGCCTTTAGGTTTCCTCCTCAGGATAGCGTCATTTAAAGAATCAGGGTCAGCACGTAGTGAAAAAAAACTGGAAAAAAAACCGGAGGAGCCTGCGGAAGATGAGGCCATTACGGCTCGCCTTTAGGTGTCCTCCTCGGGATAGTGTCATTTAAAGAACGAGGGGCAGCATGACGAAAAAAATGGAAAAAAAACCAGAGGAGCATGCTGAAGATGAGGCCATTATGGCTCGCCTTTAGGTGTCCTACTCGGGATAGCGTCATTTAAAGAGCGAGGGTCAACACGTAGTAAAAAAAAAACCGGAGGAGCCAGCCGAAGATGAGGCCATTACGGCTCGCCTTTAGGTGTTCTCCTCGAGATAGCGACATTTAAAGAGCGAGGGTCTGCACGACGTAAAAAAATCAGAAAAAACTGGAAGAGCCTACTGAAGATGAGGCCATTACGGCTCACCTTTATGTGTCCTCCTCGGGATAACATAATTTAAAGAATGAGGGTCAGCACGATGTAAAAAAAACCCGGAGGAGCCTGCCGAAGATGAGGTCAATACGGCTCGCCTTTAGGTGTCCTCCTCGGGATAGCGTCATTTAAAGAACGAAGGTCAGCGTGATGTAAAAAAATGGAAAAAAAAAATCCGGAGGAGCCTGCCGAAGATGAGGCCATTATGGCTCTCCTTTAGGTGTCCTCCTCGGGTTAGCGTCATTTAAAGAACGCGAGTCAGCACGGCATAAAAAAATATCGGGAAAAAAAACCGGAGGAGCATGCCGAAGATGAGGCCATTACGGCTCCCCTTTAGGTGTCCTCCTCGGGATAGCGTCATTTAAAGAGCGAGGGTCAACACGTAGTAAAAAAAAAACCGGAGGAGCCAGCCGAAGATGAGGCCATTACAGCTCGCCTTTAGGTGTTCTCCTCGAGATAGCGACATTTAAAGAGCGAGGGTCTGCACGACGTAAAAAAATCAGAAAAAACTGGAAGAGCCTACTGAAGATGAGGCCATTACGGCTCACCTTTATGTGTCCTCCTCGGGATAACGTAATTTAAAGAATGAGGGTTAGCACGATGTAAAAAAAACCCGGAGGAGCCTGCCGAAGATGAGGCCAATACGGCTCGCCTTTAGGTGTCCTCCTCGGGATAGCGTCATTTAAAGAACGAAGGTCAGCGTGATGTAAAAAAATGGAAAAAAAAAATCCGGAGGAGCCTGCCGAAGATGAGGCCATTATGGCTCTCCTTTAGGTGTCCTCCTCGGGTTAGCGTCATTTAAAGAACGCGAGTCAGCACGGCGTAAAAAAATATCGGGAAAAAAAACCGGAGGAGCGTGCCGAAGATGAGGCCATTACGGCTCCCCTTTAGGTGTCCTCCTCGGGATAGCGTCATTTAAAGAGCGAGGGTCAACACGTAGTAAAAAAAAAAAAAACCGGAGGAGCCAGCCGAAGATGAGGCCATTACAGCTCGCCTTTAGGTGTTCTCCTCGAGATAGCGACATTTAAAGAGCGAGGGTCTGCACGACGTAAAAAAATCAGAAAAAACTGGAAGAGCCTACTGAAGATGAGGCCATTACGGCTCACCTTTATGTGTCCTCCTCGGGATAGCGTAATTTAAAGAACGAGGGTCAGCACGATGTAAAAAAAACCCGGAGGAGCCTGCCGAAGATGAGGCCAATACGGCTCGCCTTTAGGTGTCCTCCTCGGGATAGCGTCATTTAAAGAACGAGGGTCAGCGTGATGTAAAAAAATGGAAAAAAAAAATCCGGAGGAGCCTGCCGAAGATGAGGCCATTATGGCTCTCCTTTAGGTGTCCTCCTCGGGTTAGCGTCATTTAAAGAACGCGAGTCAGCACGGCGTAAAAAAAAAACCGAAAAAAAAAACAGGAGGAGCCTGCCGAAGATGAGGCCATTACAGCTCCCCTTTAGGTGTCCTCCTCAGGATAGCGTCATTTAAAGAACGAGGGTCAGCACGACGAAAAAAAAACTGGAAAAAAAACCGGAGGAGCCTGATGAAAATGAGGCCATTACGGCTCGCCTTTAGGTGTCCTCCTCGGGATAGCGTCATTTAAAGAGCGAGGGTCATCACGTAGTAAAAAAAAAAAAAAAACCGGAGGAGCCTGCCGAAGATGAGGCCATTACAGCTAGCCTTTAGGTGTTCTCCTCGAGATAGCGACATTTAAAGAGCGAGGGTCTGCACGACGTAAAAAAAACAGAAAAAACCGGAAGAGCCTGCCGAAGATGAGGCAATTACGGTTCGCCTTTAGGTGTCCTCCTCGGGATAGCGTCTTTTAAAGAACGAGGGTCAGCACGATGTAAAAAAAAAAACCGGAAAAAAAACCCGGAGGAGCCTGCCGAAGATGAGGCCAATACGGCTCGCCTTTAGGTGTCCTCCTCGGGATAGTGTCATTTAAAGAATGAGGGGCAGCACGACCTAAAAAAAACAAAAAAAAAAACCGGAGGAGCCTGCTGAAGATGAGGCCATTACGGCTCGCCTTTAGGTGTCCTCCTCGGAATAGCGTCATTTAAAGAACGAAGGTCAGCACGTCGTAAAAAAAAATCGGAAAAGAAAACCGTAGGAGCCTGCCGCAGATGAGGCTATTACGGTACGCCTTTAGGTTTCCTCCTCAGGATAGCGTCATTTAAAGAATCAGGGTCAGCACGTAGTGAAAAAAAACCGGAAAAAAAAACCGGAGGAGCCTGCCGAAGATGAGGCCATTACGGCTCGCCTTTAGGTGTCCTCCTCGGGATAGTGTCATTTAAAGAACGAGGGGCAGCATGACGAAAAAAAATGGAAAAAAAAACTAGAGGAGCATGCTGAAGATGAGGCCATTATGGCTCGCCTTTAGGTGTCCTACTCGGGATAACGTCATTTAAAGAACGAGGGTCAGCACGTAGTAAAAAAAAACTGGAGGAGCCTGCCGAAGATGAGGCCATTACAGCTCGCCTTTAGGTGCCCTCCTTGGGATAGCATCATTTAAAGAGCGATGGTCTGCACGACGTAAAAAAAAAACCAGAGGAGCCTGCCGAAGATGAGGCCATTACGGCTCCCCTTTAGGTGTCCTCCTCGGGATAGCGTCATTTAAAGAACGAGGGTCAGCACGACGTAAAAAAAAACAGGAAAAAAAACCGGAGGAGCCTGCTGAAGATGAGGCAATTACGGATCACCTTTAGGTGTCCTCCTCGGGATAGCGTCATTTAAAGAACGAGGGTCAGCACGACGTAAAAAAAAACTGGAAAAAAAACCGGAGGAGACTAATGAAAATGAGGCCATTACGGCTCGCCTTTAGGTGTCCTCCTCGGGATAGCGTCATTTAAAGAGCGAGGGTCAACACGTAGTAAAAAAAAAACCAGAGGAGCCTGCCGAAGATGAGCCCATTACAGCTCGCCTTTAGGTGTTCTCCTCGAGATAGCAACTTTTGAAGAGCGAGGGTCTGCACGACGTAAAAAAATCAGAAAAAACCGGAAGAGCCTACTGAAGATGAGGCCATTACGGCTCACCTTTAGGTGTCCTCCTCGGGATAGTGTAATTTAAAGAACGAGGGTCAGGACGATGTAAAAAAAACCGAAAAAAACCCGGAGGAGCCTGCCGAAGATGAGGCCATTACGGCTCACCTTTAGGTGTCCTCCTCGGATAGCGTCATTTAAAGAACGAGGGTAAGCATGATGTAAAAAAATGGAAAAAAAAAATCCGGAGGAGCCTGCCGAAGATGAGGCCATTATGGCTCTCCTTTAGGTGTCCTCCTCGGGTTAGCGTCATTTAAAGAACGCGAGTCAGCACGGCGTAAAAAAAAAACCGAAAAAAAAAAACAGGAGGAGCCTGCCGAAGATGAGGCCATTACGGCTCCCCTTTAGGTGTCCTCCTCGGGATAGCGTCATTTAAAGAACGAGGGTCAGCACGACGTAAAAAAAACTGGAAAAAAAACCGGAGATGCCTGATGAAAATGAGGCCATTACGGCTCGCCTTTAGGTGTCCTCCTCGGGATAGCGTCATTTAAAGAGCGAGGGTCATCACGTAGTAAAAAAAAAAAAAAACCGGAGGATCCTGCCGAAGATGAGGCCATTACAGCTCGCCTTTAGGTGTTCTCCTCAAGATAGCGACATTTAAAGTGCGAGGGTCTGCACGACGTAAAAAAACAGAAAAAACCGGAAGAGCCTGCCGAAGATGAGGCAATTACAGGTCGCCTTTAGGTGTCCTCCTCGGGATAGCGTCTTTTAAAGAACGAGGGTCAGCACGATGTAAAAAAAAACCGGAAAAAAAACCCCGAGGAGCCTGCCGAAGATGAGGCCAATACGGCTCGCCTTTAGGTGTCCTCCTCGGGATAGCGTCATTTAAAGAACGAGGGTCAGCATGATGTAAAAAAATGGAAAAAAAAAATCTGGAGGAGCCTGCCGAAGATGAGGCCATTATGGCTCTCCTTTAGGTGTCCTCCTCGGGTTAGCGTCATTTAAAGAACGCGAGTCAGCACGGCGTAAAAAAAAAAACCAAAAAAAAAACAGGAGGAGCCTGCCGAAGATGAGGCCATTACGGCTCCCCTTTAGGTGTCCTCCTCGGGATAGCGTCATTTAAAGAACGAGGGTCAGCACAACGTAAAAAAAACTGGAAAAAAAAACCGGAGGAGCCTGATGAAAATGAGGCCATTACGGCTCGCCTTTAGGTGTCCTCCTCGGGATAGCGTCATTTAAAGAGCGAGGGTCAGCACGTAGTAAAAAAAAACTGGAGAAGCCTGCTGAAGATGAGGCCATTACAGCTCTCCTTTAGGTGCCCTCCTTGGGATAGCATCATTTAAAGAGCGATGGTCTGCATGACGTAAAAAAAAAAACCAGAAAAAACCGGAGGAGCCTGCCGAAGATGAGGCCATTACGGATCACCTTTAGGTGTCCTCCTCGAGATAGCGTCATTTAAAGAACGAGGGTCAACACGTAGTAAAAAAAAAACCGGAGGAGTCTGCCGAAGATGAGGCCATTATGGCTCCCCTTTAGGTGTCCTCCTCGGGTTAGCGTCATTTAAAGAACGCGAGTCAGCACGGCGTAAAAAAAACCGGGAAAAAAAACCGGAGGAGCGTGCCGATGATGAGGCCATTACGGCTCCCCTTTAGGTGTCCTCGTCAGGATAGCGTCATTTAAAGAACGAGGGTCAGCACGACGTAAAAAAAAACTGGAAAAAAAACCGGAGGAGCCTGATGAAAATGAGGCCATTACGGCTCGCCTTTAGGTGTCCTCCTCGGGATAGCGTCATTTAGAGAGCGAGGGTCAACACGTAGAAAAAAAAAACTGGAGGAGCCTGCAGAAGATGAGGCCATTACAGCTCGCCTTTAGGTGTTCTCCTCGGGATAGCGTCATTTAAAGAACGAGGGTCAGCACGATGTAAAAAAAACCGAAAAAAAACCCGGAGGAGCCTGCCGAAGATGAGGCCAATACGGCTCGCCTTTAGGTGTCCTCCTTGTGATAGCGTCATTTAAAGAACGAGGGTTAGCATGAGGTAAAAAAATGGAAAAAAAATCCGGAGGAGCCTGCCGAAGATGAGGCCATTATGGCTCTCCTTTAGCTGTCCTCCTCGGTTTAGCGTCATTTAAAGAACGCGAGTCAGCACGGCATAAAAAAAAACCGAAAAAAAAACAGGAGGAGCCTGCCGAAGATGAGGCCATTACGGCTCCCCTTTAGGTGTCCTCCTCGGGATAGCGTCATTTAAAGAACGAGGGTCAGCACGACGTAAAAAAAACTGGAAAAAAAAACCGGAGGAGCCTGATGAAAATGAGGCCATTACGGCTCGCCTTTAGGTGTCCTCCTCGGGATAGCATCATTTAAAGAGCGAGGGTCATCACGTAGTAAAAAAAAAAAAAACCGGACGAGCCTGCCGAAGATGAGGCCTTTACAGCTCGCCTTTAGGTGTTCTCCTCGAGATAGCGACATTTAAAGAGCGAGGGTCTGCACGACGTAAAAAAACAGAAAAAATCGGAAGAGCCTGCCGAAGATGAGGCCATTACGGGTCGCCTTTAGGTGTCCTCCTCGGGATAGCGTCTTTTAAAGAACGAGGGTCAGCACGATGTAAAAAAAAAACCGAAAAAAATACCCGGACGAGCCTGCCAAAGATGAGGCCAATACGGCTCGCCTTTAGGTGTCCTCCTCGGGATAGTGTCATTTAAAGAATGAGGGGCAGCACGACATAAAACAAAAAAACCGGAGGAGCCTGCTGAAGATGAGGCCATTACGGCTCCCCTTAAGGTGTCCTCCTCGGGATAGCGTCATTTAAAGAACGAAGGTCAGCACGTCGTAAAAAAAATCGGAAAAGAAAACCGTAGGAGCCTGCCGCAGATGAGGCTATTACGGTACGCCTTTAGGTTTCCTCCTCAGGATAGCGTCATTTAAAGAATCAGGGTCAGCACGTAGTGAAAAAAACCGGAAAAAAAACCAGAGGAGCCTGCCGAAGATGAGGCCATTACGGCTCGCCTTTAGGAGTCCTCCTCGGAATAGTGTCATTTAAAGAACGAGGGGCAGCATGACGAAAAAAAATGGAAAAAAAACCAGAGGAGCATGCTGAAGATGAGGCCATTATGGCTCGCCTTTAGGTGTCCTCCTCGGGATAACGTCATTTAAAGAACGTGGGTCAGCACGTAGTAAAAAAAAACTGGAGGAGCCTGCCGAAGATGAGGCCATTACAGCTCGCCTTTAGGTGCCCTCCTCGGGATAGCATCATTTAAAGAGTGATGGTCTGCACGACGTAAAAAAAAAAAAACCAGAAAAAACCGGAGGATCCTGCCGAAGATGAGGCCATTACGGCTCCCCTTTAGGTGTCCTCCTCGGGATAGCATCATTTAAAGAACGAGGGTCAGCATGACGTAAAAAAAACTGGAAAAAAACCGGAGGAGCCTGCTGAAGATGAGGCCATTACAGATCGCCTTTAGGTGTCCTCCTTGGGATAGCGTCATTTAAAGAACGAGGGTCAGCATGATATAAAAAAAATGGAAAAAAAAAAACCGGAGGAGCCTGCCGATGATGAGGCCCTTATGGCTCCCCTTTAGGTGTCCTCCTCGGGTTAGCGTCATTTAAGGAACGCGGGTCAGCACATCGTAAAAAAAAATTGGAAAAAAAAACCGGAGGAGCCTGCCCAAGATGAGGCCATTACGGCTCCCCTTTAGGTGTCCTCCTTGGGACTGCGTCATTTAAAGAACAAGGGTCAGCACGATGTAAAAAAAAACCAAAAAAAAAACCGGTGGAGCCTGCCGAAGATGAGGCCATTACGGCTCGCCTTTAGGTGTCCTCCTCGGGATAGCGTCATTTAAAGAACGAAGGTCAGCACATCGTAAAAAAAATCGGAAAAGAAAATCGTAGGAGCCTGCCGCAGATGAGGCTATTATGGCTCGCCTTTAGGTTTCCTCCTCAGGATAGCATCATTTAAAGAATCAGGGTCAGCCGTAGTGAAAAAACCGAAAAAAAAAACCGGAGGAGCCTGCCGAGTATGAGGCCATTACGGCTCGCCTTTAGGTGTCCTCCTCGGGATAGTGTCATTTAAAGAACGAGGGGCAGCATGACGTAAAAAAATGGAAAAAAAAACAGAGGAGCATGCTGAAGATGAGGCCATTATGGCTCGCCTTTAGGTGTCCTCCTCGGGATAGCGTCATTTAAAGAACGAGGGTCAGCACGTAGTAAAAAAAAAACTGGAGGAACCTGCGAAGATGAGGCCATTATAGCTCGCCTTTAGGTGCCCTCGTCGGGATAGCATCATTTAAAGAGCGATGGTCTGCACGACGTAAAAAAAAACAAAAAAAAACCGGAGGAGCCTGCCGAAGATGACGCCATTACGGCTCCCTTTAAGTGTCGTCCTCGGGATAGCGTCATTTAAAGAATGAGGGTCACCACGACGTAAAAAAAAAACTGGAAAAAAAACTGCAGGAGCCTGCTGAAGATGAGGCCATTACGGATCACCTTTAGGTGTCCTCCTCGGATAGCGTCATTCAAAGAACGAGGGTCAGCATGATGTAAAAAAATGGAAAAAAAAACCGGAGGAGCCTGCCGAAGATAAGGCCATTACGGTTCCCCTTTAGGTGTCCTCCTCGGGTTAGTGTCATTTAAAGAACGAGGGTCAGCACGACGTAAAAAAAAACTGGAAAAAAAACCGGAGGAGCCTGCTGAAGATGACGCCATTACGGCTCCCCTTTAGGTGTCCTCCTCAAGATACGTCATTTAAAGAACGAGGGTCAGCACGACGTAAAAAAAAACTGGAAAAAAATTGGAGGAGCATGCCGAAGATGAGGCCATTACGGATCACCTTTAGGTGTCCTCCTTGGGATAGCATCATTTAAAGAACGAGGGTCAGCACGTAGTAAAAAAAAACTTGAGGAGCCTGCCGAAGATGAGGCCATTAAGCTCGCCTTTAGGTGCCCTCCTCGGGATAGCGTCATTTAAAGAGCGATGGTCTGCACGACGTAAAAAAAAAACCAGAAAAAAAACTGGAGGAGCCTGCCAAAAATGAGGCCATTACGGCTCCCCTTTAGGTGTCCTCCTCAAGATACCGTCATTTAAAGAACGAGGGTCAGCACGACGTAAAAAAAAAACTGGAAAAAAAATTGGAGGAGCATGCCGAAGATGAGGCCATTACGGATCACCTTTAGGTGTCCTCCTCGGGATAGCGTCATTTAAAGAACGAGGGTCAGCATGATGTAAAAAAAATGAAAAAAAAACCGGAGGAGCCTGCCGAAGATAAGGCCATTACGGTTCCCCTTTAGGTGTCCTCCTCGGGTTAGTGTCATTTAAAGAACGAGGGTCAGCACGACGTAAAAAAAAACTGGAAAAAAAACCGGAGGAGCCTGCTGAAGATGACGCCATTACGGCTCCCCTTTAGGTGTCCTCCTCGGGATAGCGTCATTTAAAGAACGAGGGTCAGCACGACGTAAAAAAAACTGGAAAAAAAAACCGGAGGAGCCTGCTGAAGATGAGCCCATTACGGATCACCTTTAGGTGTCCTCCTTGGGATAGCGTCATTTAAAGAACGAGGGTCAGCACGTAGTAAAAAAAAACTTGAGGAGCCTGCCGAAGATGAGGCCATTAAGCTCGCCTTTAGGTGCCCTCCTCGGGATAGCGTCATTTAAAGAGCGATGGTCTGCACGACGTAAAAAAAAACCAGAAAAAAACTGGAGGAGCCTGCCGAAAATGAGGCCATTACGGCTCCCCTTTAGGTGTCCTCCTCAAGATACCGTCATTTAAAGAACGAGGGTCAGCACGACGTAAAAAAAAAAACTGGAAAAAAAATTGGAGGAGCATGCCGAAGATGAGGCCATTACGGATCACCTTTAGGTGTCCTCCTCGGGATAGCGTCATTTAAAGAACGAAGGTCAGCATGATGTAAAAAAAATGAAAAAAAAAACCGGAGGAGCCTGCCGAAGATAAGGCCATTACGGTTCCCCTTTAGGTGTCCTCCTCGGGTTAGTGTCATTTAAAGAACGAGGGTCAGCACGACGTAAAAAAAAACTGGAAAAAAAACCGGAGGAGCCTGCTGAAGATGACGCCATTACGGCTCCCCTTTAGGTGTCCTCCTCGGGATAGCGTCATTTAAAGAACGAGGGTCAGCACGACGTAAAAAAAACTGGAAAAAAAACCGGAGGAGCCTGCTGAAGATGAGGCCATTACGGATCACCTTTAGGTGTCCTCCTTGGGATAGCATCATTTAAAGAACGAGGGTCAGCACGTAGTAAAAAAAACTTGAGGAGCCTGCCGAAGATGAGGCCATTAAGCTCGCCTTTAGGTGCCCTCCTCGGGATAGCGTCATTTAAAGAGCGATGGTCTGCACGACGTAAAAAAACCTGGAAAAAAAACCGGAGGAGCCTGCTGAAGATGAGGCCATTACGGATCACCTTTAGGTGTCCTCCTTGGGATAGCGTCATTTAAAGAACGAGGGTCAGCAGGATGTAAAAAAAATGGAAAAAAAAAACCGGAGGAGCCTGCCGAAGATAAGGCCATTATGTCTCCCCTTTAGGTGTCCTCCTCGGGTTAGCGGCATTTAAAGAACGCGAGTCAGCACGGCGTAAAAAAAAACCAAAAAAAAAAACCGGAGGAGCCTGCCGAAGATGAGGCCATTACGGCTCCCCTTTAGGTGTCCTCCTCGGGATAGCGTCATTTAAAGAATGAGGGTCAGCACGACGTAAAAAAAAACTGGAAAAAAAACCGGAGGAGCCTGATGAAAATGAGGCTATTACGGCTCGCCTTTAGGTGTCCTGCTCAGGATAGCGTAATTTAAAGAGCAAGGGTCAACACGTAGTAAAAAAAAAACCGGAGGAGCCTGCCGAAGATGAGGCCATTACAGCTCGCCTTTAGGTGTTCTCCTCGAGATAGCGACATTTAAAGAGCGAGGGTCTGCATAACGTAAAAAAACCAGAAAAAACCGAAAGAGCCTGCCGAAGATGAGGCCATTACGGCTCGCCTTTAGGTGTCCTCCTCGGGATAGCGTCATTTAAAGAACGAGGGTCAGCACGATGTAAAAATAAACCGGAAAAAAAACCCGGTGGAGCCTGCCGAAGATGATGCGAATACGGCTCGCCTTTAGGTGTCCTCCTCGGGATAGTGTCATTTAAAGAACGAGGGGCAGCACGATGTAAAAAAAAACCAAAAAAAAAACCGGAGGAGCCTGCTAAAGATGAGGCCATTACGGCTCGCCTTTAGGTGTCCTCCTCGGGATAGCGTCATTTAAAGAATGGAGGTCAGCACATCGTAAAAAAAAATCGGAAAAGAAAACCGTAGGAGCCTGCCGCAGATGAGGCTATTACGGCTCGCCTTTAGGTTTCCTCCTCATGATAGCATCATTTAAAGAATTAGGGTCAGCCCGTAGTGAAAAAACCGGAAAAAAAACCGGAGGAGCCTGCCGAGTATGAGGCCATTACGGTTCGCCTTTAGGTGTCCTCCTCGGGATAGTGTCATTTAAAGAACGAGGGGCAGCATGACGTAAAAAAATGGAAAAAAAACCAGAGGAGCATGCTGAAGATGAGGCCATTACGCCTCGCCTTTAGGTGTCCTCCTCGGGATAGCGTCATTTAAAGAACGAGGGTCAGCACGTAGTAAAAAAAAAAAAACTGGAGGAACCTGCCGAAGATGAGGCCATTACAGCTCGCCTTTAGGTGCCCTCGTCGGGATAGCGTCATTTAAAGAGCGATGGTCTGCACGACGTAAAAAAAAACAAAAAAAAACCGGAGGAGCCTGCCGAAGATGACGCCATTACGGCTCCTCTTTAGGTGTCGTCCTCGGGATAGCGTCATTTAAAGAATGAGGGTCAGCACGACGTAAAAAAAAACTGGAAAAAAAACTGGAGGAGCCTGCTGAAGATGAGGCCATTACGGATCACCTTTAGGTGTCCTCCTCGGGATAGCGTCATTTAAAGAACGAGGGTCAGCATGATGTAAAAAAATGGAAAAAAAACCGGAGGAGCCTGCCGAAGATAAGGCCATTACGGTTCCCCTTTAGGTGTCCTCCTCGGGTTAGTGTCATTTAAAGAACGAGGGTCAGCACGACATAAAAAAACTGGAAAAAAAACCGGAGGAGCCTGCTGAAGATGACGCCATTACGGCTCCCCTTTAGGTGTCTTCCTCGGGATAGCGTCATTTAAAGAACGAGGGTCAGCACGACGTAAAAAAAACTGGAAAAAAAACCGGAGGAGCCTGCTGAAGATGAGGCCATTACGGATCACCTTTAGGTGTCCTCCTCGGGATAGCGTCATTTAAAGAACGAGGTCAGCACGACGTAAAAAAAACTGGAAAAAAAACCGGAGGAGCCTGCTGAAGATGAGGCCATTACGGATCACCTTTAGGTGTCCTCCTTGGATAGCGTCATTTAAAGAACGAGGGTCAGCATGATGTAAAAAAAATGGAAAAAAAAAACCGGAGGAGCCTGCCGAAGATAAGGCCATTATGTCTCCCCTTTAGGTGTCCTCCTCGGGATAGTGTCATTTAAAGAACGAGGGGCAGCATGACGTAAAAAAATGGAAAAAAAACCAGAGGAGCATGCTGAAGATGAGGCCATAACGCCTCGCCTTTAGGTGTCCTCCTCGGGATAGCGTCATTTAAAGAACGAGGGTCAGCACGTAGTAAAAAAAAAACTGGAGGAACCTGCCGAAGATGAGGCCATTATAGCTCGCCTTTAGGTGCCCTCGTCGGGATAGCATCATTTAAAGAGCGATGGTCTGCACGACGTAAAAAAAAAACAAAAAAAAACCGGAGGAGCCTGCCGAAGATGACGCCATTACGGCTCCCCTTTAAGTGTCGTCCTCGGGATAGCGTCATTTAAAGAATGAGGGTCACCACGACGTAAAAAAAAACTGGAAAAAAAACTGCAGGAGCCTGCTGAAGATGAGGCCATTACGGATCACCTTTAGGTGTCCTCCTCGGGATAGCGTCATTCAAAGAACGAGGGTCAGCATGATGTAAAAAAATGGAAAAAAAACCGGAGGAGCCTGCCGAAGATAAGGCCATTACGGTTCCCCTTTAGGTGTCCTCCTCGGGTTAGTGTCATTTAAAGAACGAGGGTCAGCACGACGTAAAAAAAAACTGGAAAAAAAACCGGAGGAGCCTGCTGAAGATGACGCCATTACGGCTCCCCTTTAGGTGTCCTCCTCAAGATACCGTCATTTAAAGAACGAGGGTCAGCACGACGTAAAAAAAAAACTGGAAAAAAAATTGGAGGAGCATGCCGAAGATGAGGCCATTACGGATCACCTTTAGGTGTCCTCCTTGGGATAGCATCATTTAAAGAACGAGGGTCAGCACGTAGTAAAAAAAACTTGAGGAGCCTGCCGAAGATGAGGCCATTAAGCTCGCCTTTAGGTGCCCTCCTCGGGATAGCGTCATTTAAAGAGCGATGGTCTGCACGACGTAAAAAAAAACCAGAAAAAAACTGGAGGAGCCTGCCAAATGAGGCCATTACGGCTCCCCTTTAGGTGTCCTCCTCAAGATACCGTCATTTAAAGAACGAGGGTCAGCACGACGTAAAAAAAAAAACTGGAAAAAAATTGGAGGAGCATGCGAAGATGAGGCCATTACGGATCACCTTTAGGTGTCCTCCTCGGGATAGCGTCATTTAAAGAACGAGGGTCAGCATGATGTAAAAAAATGAAAAAAAAAACCGGAGGAGCCTGCCGAAGATAAGGCCATTACGGTTCCCCTTTAGGTGTCCTCCTCGGGTTAGTGTCATTTAAAGAACGAGGGTCAGCACGACGTAAAAAAAAAACTGGAAAAAAAACCGGAGGAGCCTGCTGAAGATGACGCCATTACGGCTCCCCTTTAGGTGTCCTCCTCGGATAGCGTCATTTAAAGAACGAGGGTCAGCACGACGTAAAAAAAACTGGAAAAAAAACCGGAGGAGCCTGCTGAAGATGAGCCCATTACGGATCACCTTTAGGTTCCTCCTTGGGATAGCGTCATTTAAAGAACGAGGGTCAGCACGTAGTAAAAAAAAACTGAGGAGCCTGCCGAAGATGAGGCCATTAAGCTCGCCTTTAGGTGCCCTCCTCGGGATAGCGTCATTTAAAGAGCGATGGTCTGCACGACGTAAAAAAAAAACCAGAAAAAAACTGGAGGAGCCTGCCGAAAATGACCATTACGCTCCTTAGGTGTCCTCCTCAAGATACCGTCATTTAAAGAACGAGGGTCAGCACGACGTAAAAAAAAAAACTGGGAAAAAAAATTGGAGGAGCATGCCGAAGATGAGGCCATTACGGATCACCTTTAGGTGTCCTCCTCGGGATAGCGTCATTTAAAAGAACGAAGGGTCAGCATGATGTAAAAAAAATGAAAAAAAAAACCGGAGGAGCCTGCCGAAGATAAGGCCATTACGGTTCCCCTTTAGGTGTCCTCCTCGGGTTAGTGTCATTTAAAGAACGAGGGTCAGCACGACGTAAAAAAAACTGGAAAAAAAACCGGAGGAGCCTGCTGAAGATGACGCCATTACGCTCCCCTTTAGGTGTCCTCCTCGGGATAGCGTCATTTAAAGAACGAGGGTCAGCACGACGTAAAAAAAACTGGAAAAAAAACCGGAGAGCCTGCTGAAGATGAGGCCATTACGGATCACCTTTAGGTGTCCTCCTTGGGATAGCATCATTTAAAGAACGAGGGTCAGCACGTAGTAAAAAAAACTTGAGGAGCCTGCCGAAGATGAGGCCATTAAGCTCGCCTTTAGGGCCCTCCTCGGGATAGCGTCATTTAAAGAGCGAGGTCTGCACACGTAAAAAAACCTGGAAAAAAAACCGAGGACCTGCTGAAGATGAGGCCATTACGATCACCTTTGTGTCCTCCTGGATAGCGTCATTAAAGAACGAGGAGCATGATGTAAAAAAATGGAAAAAAAAAACCGGAGAGCCTGCCGAAGATAAGCATATGTCTCCCCTTTAGGTGTCCTCCTCGGGTTAGCGCATTTAAAGAACGCGAGTCAGCACGGCGTAAAAAAAAACAAAAAGAAAACGGAGACTGCGAAAGGGCCATTACGGTCCCCTTTAGGTGTCCTCCTCGGGATAGGTCATTTAAAGAATGAGGGTCAGCACGACGTAAAAAAAAACTGGAAAAAAACCGAAGGAGAGAGCAACCTG